>NW_026871413.1:0-173984 GCF_028564815.1 Eubalaena glacialis
GAGTTGTGCAGTGTGTGAGGAGTCTACGGGACTTCAGGCTCCAGGAAGGTTACGTGTCCTCGCGCCGTCTCTAAGCGTAGGAGAGTTCAGGGGAAGCTCTACCTCTTCGAGACAGCATGTCATGGCTAGTCTCTGCGTGGCCTAGAGAAAGGGCGGGTGAGTAAAAGGGTAGCCGGAACGGACACCAGGAGAAGAGTGTTTTCCTTGCAGCCCACGCTCTGCACTGCGTGCCCCTGGCATGGCACCGAAGGCCTGCGAGAGCTGTGTTCCGGAGGTCGCTTGAATGCTTGGGCCAGCTAGCTAGCTGGAGCAAAAGGAGAAGGTTCCCTTTCACTCTGCTTTCAAAGCGGTGACCCGGAGGCACTCGAGAGCCTAATGCTGCGCAGTCGCCCAGAATGGGGGATCCTGTGCGCAGCGTTCCTCTATGGGGCACGGGGAGGAGGAAACGCATACTGGAGCTCCTGCCCCCACCTGCCCCAGAGTCAGTGCACAGCCCCTGCACTCCTCAATGCGTGGACGGGCTAGCTGAAGGATACTTGGAACCCTGTGGAGGGCTCTAGCTTTCCCTTTGGCCATGAGGGCTCTGGGATGCCTCCTGCAGGGCACAGGACACGTTCCCTTTCTCTAGGAACCCTCTCTCGTCGCTCCACACAGGCCTTCCAGAAGTGAAGCCCACACAGGCAGCCACACTCTCCCGCAGGAAACTTGGACGCTGCACGTAGCCTGCTCTCCAGCGGGGGAAAGAGGGCTTTCTTTGCTCACTAGGTCACCGGCATCAGAGTGGCGCCCTGCAGAGTCCAGGTAGTTTCTGACAGAGGCCAAGAGTCTCAGGCGGCACCCTGCCCGTCCCTGTTAAGACGCCGTACCAGGGCAATTCTGCATGGGACGGGGAGACTAGCGTGACGTACTTAGTGCCTTGGGCTAGGCCTCGCCGTCCGTACGCCTTGCCGAAAGCTAGTGGGTGCTTCAGGGGAGCAGTGTGCCTTGGCCAGGCTGCTTCGAAAGGCAACTGTCTGCTTGGCGTAGGGAGACAGCAAGCAAGGGCTCCCATTCGAAAGCCCACCGAGAGGGTTGCTTCCTTGCCGCCCAGCTTCAGCGCTGGCAACCACTGGCCGTACACCTCAAAGACCTGCCGGACCTGTGTTCGGGCGGCCGTTAGCAAGCTCGGACGTCTAGCTCTGCCACGAAGGAAGCAGTGTGTCGCCTTTCTCTCCGCCTTACGAGCTGCCATCCGGAGGCCCAAGGTCCCTGGACGTTGTGAAGTCGCCCTTGGAAGAGACGTTCGCGCTGCAGTCTTCCTCCACGGCAGGGGCCTAGGAGGCAGGAGGCCTAGGAGACCTGGAAAGCTCACTAGCGTGAAGGCCCTGCGTGGACTACGTTTTCACGGGAAAGGCTGCACGCCCAAGCTTGTGCATGCAGTCCCTGGGCCTCACTATGAGCCTGCCCGGCACAGTCGTGTTCCCTTTAGCTCTGGCGCCTTGGCGATGCCTCCTGCAAGGACAGGCAAGCACCGTGTTGCTCTCAGGAGAGCGCCCTTTTCCTAACCACGGGGGCACTCCAGCACTGAAGACTGACAGCAGCCCTCTGCTTTCCGGCAGCTTTGAGGCTGGGGCTGCCCTTTGTTGCCGAGAATTGCCACTGTTCGCAGAGCTTCCGAATCCGAAACTTCAAAACTGCCCTAGTGCGTTTAGTTGCAGGCGAGCGAAAAGAGACCGAAGGAGCACTCTGGCACTTCCCCGGTTTCATCTCCAAGCAGGGAGTTGTGCAGTGTGTGAGGAGTCTACGGGACTTCAGGCTCCAGGAAGGTTACGTGTCCTCGCGCCGTCTCTAAGCGTAGGAGAGTTCAGGGGAAGCTCTACCTCTTCGAGACAGCATGTCATGGCTAGTCTCTGCGTGGCCTAGAGAAAGGGCGGGTGAGTAAAAGGGTACCCGGAACGGACACCAGGAGAAGAGTGTTTTCCTTGCAGCCCACGCTCTGCACTGCGTGCCCCTGGCATGGCACCGAAGGCCTGCGAGAGCTGTGTTCCGGAGGTCGCTTGAATGCTTGGGCCAGCTAGCTAGCTGGAGCAAAAGGAGAAGGTTCCCTTTCACTCTGCTTTCAAAGCGGTGACCCGGAGGCACTCGAGAGCCTAATGCTGCGCAGTCGCCCAGAATGGGGGATCCTGTGCGCAGCGTTCCTCTATGGGGCACGGGGAGGAGGAAACGCATACTGGAGCTCCTGCCCCCACCTGCCCCAGAGTCAGTGCACAGCCCCTGCACTCCTCAATGCGTGGACGGGCTAGCTGAAGGATACTTGGAACCCTGTGGAGGGCTCTAGCTTTCCCTTTGGCCATGAGGGCTCTGGGATGCCTCCTGCAGGGCACAGGACACGTTCCCTTTCTCTAGGAACCCTCTCTCGTCGCTCCACACAGGCCTTCCAGAAGTGAAGCCCACACAGGCAGCCACACTCTCCCGCAGGAAACTTGGACGCTGCACGTAGCCTGCTCTCCAGCGGGGGAAAGAGGGCTTTCTTTGCTCACTAGGTCACCGGCATCAGAGTGGCGCCCTGCAGAGTCCAGGTAGTTTCTGACAGAGGCCAAGAGTCTCAGGCGGCACCCTGCCCGTCCCTGTTAAGACGCCGTACCAGGGCAATTCTGCATGGGACGGGGAGACTAGCGTGACGTACTTAGTGCCTTGGGCTAGGCCTCGCCGTCCGTACGCCTTGCCGAAAGCTAGTGGGTGCTTCAGGGGAGCAGTGTGCCTTGGCCAGGCTGCTTCGAAAGGCAACTGTCTGCTTGGCGTAGGGAGACAGCAAGCAAGGGCTCCCATTCGAAAGCCCACCGAGAGGGTTGCTTCCTTGCCGCCCAGCTTCAGCGCTGGCAACCACTGGCCGTACACCTCAAAGACCTGCCGGACCTGTGTTCGGGCGGCCGTTAGCAAGCTCGGACGTCTAGCTCTGCCACGAAGGAAGCAGTGTGTCGCCTTTCTCTCCGCCTTACGAGCTGCCATCCGGAGGCCCAAGGTCCCTGGACGTTGTGAAGTCGCCCTTGGAAGAGACGTTCGCGCTGCAGTCTTCCTCCACGGCAGGGGCCTAGGAGGCAGGAGGCCTAGGAGACCTGGAAAGCTCACTAGCGTGAAGGCCCTGCGTGGACTACGTTTTCACGGGAAAGGCTGCACGCCCAAGCTTGTGCATGCAGTCCCTGGGCCTCACTATGAGCCTGCCCGGCACAGTCGTGTTCCCTTTAGCTCTGGCGCCTTGGCGATGCCTCCTGCAAGGACAGGCAAGCACCGTGTTGCTCTCAGGAGAGCGCCCTTTTCCTAACCACGGGGGCACTCCAGCACTGAAGACTGACAGCAGCCCTCTGCTTTCCGGCAGCTTTGAGGCTGGGGCTGCCCTTTGTTGCCGAGAATTGCCACTGTTCGCAGAGCTTCCGAATCCGAAACTTCAAAACTGCCCTAGTGCGTTTAGTTGCAGGCGAGCGAAAAGAGACCGAAGGAGCACTCTGGCACTTCCCCGGTTTCATCTCCAAGCAGGGAGTTGTGCAGTGTGTGAGGAGTCTACGGGACTTCAGGCTCCAGGAAGGTTACGTGTCCTCGCGCCGTCTCTAAGCGTAGGAGAGTTCAGGGGAAGCTCTACCTCTTCGAGACAGCATGTCATGGCTAGTCTCTGCGTGGCCTAGAGAAAGGGCGGGTGAGTAAAAGGGTACCCGGAACGGACACCAGGAGAAGAGTGTTTTCCTTGCAGCCCACGCTCTGCACTGCGTGCCCCTGGCATGGCACCGAAGGCCTGCGAGAGCTGTGTTCCGGAGGTCGCTTGAATGCTTGGGCCAGCTAGCTAGCTGGAGCAAAAGGAGAAGGTTCCCTTTCACTCTGCTTTCAAAGCGGTGACCCGGAGGCACTCGAGAGCCTAATGCTGCGCAGTCGCCCAGAATGGGGGATCCTGTGCGCAGCGTTCCTCTATGGGGCACGGGGAGGAGGAAACGCATACTGGAGCTCCTGCCCCCACCTGCCCCAGAGTCAGTGCACAGCCCCTGCACTCCTCAATGCGTGGACGGGCTAGCTGAAGGATACTTGGAACCCTGTGGAGGGCTCTAGCTTTCCCTTTGGCCATGAGGGCTCTGGGATGCCTCCTGCAGGGCACAGGACACGTTCCCTTTCTCTAGGAACCCTCTCTCGTCGCTCCACACAGGCCTTCCAGAAGTGAAGCCCACACAGGCAGCCACACTCTCCCGCAGGAAACTTGGACGCTGCACGTAGCCTGCTCTCCAGCGGGGGAAAGAGGGCTTTCTTTGCTCACTAGGTCACCGGCATCAGAGTGGCGCCCTGCAGAGTCCAGGTAGTTTCTGACAGAGGCCAAGAGTCTCAGGCGGCACCCTGCCCGTCCCTGTTAAGACGCCGTACCAGGGCAATTCTGCATGGGACGGGGAGACTAGCGTGACGTACTTAGTGCCTTGGGCTAGGCCTCGCCGTCCGTACGCCTTGCCGAAAGCTAGTGGGTGCTTCAGGGGAGCAGTGTGCCTTGGCCAGGCTGCTTCGAAAGGCAACTGTCTGCTTGGCGTAGGGAGACAGCAAGCAAGGGCTCCCATTCGAAAGCCCACCGAGAGGGTTGCTTCCTTGCCGCCCAGCTTCAGCGCTGGCAACCACTGGCCGTACACCTCAAAGACCTGCCGGACCTGTGTTCGGGCGGCCGTTAGCAAGCTCGGACGTCTAGCTCTGCCACGAAGGAAGCAGTGTGTCGCCTTTCTCTCCGCCTTACGAGCTGCCATCCGGAGGCCCAAGGTCCCTGGACGTTGTGAAGTCGCCCTTGGAAGAGACGTTCGCGCTGCAGTCTTCCTCCACGGCAGGGGCCTAGGAGGCAGGAGGCCTAGGAGACCTGGAAAGCTCACTAGCGTGAAGGCCCTGCGTGGACTACGTTTTCACGGGAAAGGCTGCACGCCCAAGCTTGTGCATGCAGTCCCTGGGCCTCACTATGAGCCTGCCCGGCACAGTCGTGTTCCCTTTAGCTCTGGCGCCTTGGCGATGCCTCCTGCAAGGACAGGCAAGCACCGTGTTGCTCTCAGGAGAGCGCCCTTTTCCTAACCACGGGGGCACTCCAGCACTGAAGACTGACAGCAGCCCTCTGCTTTCCGGCAGCTTTGAGGCTGGGGCTGCCCTTTGTTGCCGAGAATTGCCACTGTTCGCAGAGCTTCCGAATCCGAAACTTCAAAACTGCCCTAGTGCGTTTAGTTGCAGGCGAGCGAAAAGAGACCGAAGGAGCACTCTGGCACTTCCCCGGTTTCATCTCCAAGCAGGGAGTTGTGCAGTGTGTGAGGAGTCTACGGGACTTCAGGCTCCAGGAAGGTTACGTGTCCTCGCGCCGTCTCTAAGCGTAGGAGAGTTCAGGGGAAGCTCTACCTCTTCGAGACAGCATGTCATGGCTAGTCTCTGCGTGGCCTAGAGAAAGGGCGGGTGAGTAAAAGGGTAGCCGGAACGGACACCAGGAGAAGAGTGTTTTCCTTGCAGCCCACGCTCTGCACTGCGTGCCCCTGGCATGGCACCGAAGGCCTGCGAGAGCTGTGTTCCGGAGGTCGCTTGAATGCTTGGGCCAGCTAGCTAGCTGGAGCAAAAGGAGAAGGTTCCCTTTCACTCTGCTTTCAAAGCGGTGACCCGGAGGCACTCGAGAGCCTAATGCTGCGCAGTCGCCCAGAATGGGGGATCCTGTGCGCAGCGTTCCTCTATGGGGCACGGGGAGGAGGAAACGCATACTGGAGCTCCTGCCCCCACCTGCCCCAGAGTCAGTGCACAGCCCCTGCACTCCTCAATGCGTGGACGGGCTAGCTGAAGGATACTTGGAACCCTGTGGAGGGCTCTAGCTTTCCCTTTGGCCATGAGGGCTCTGGGATGCCTCCTGCAGGGCACAGGACACGTTCCCTTTCTCTAGGAACCCTCTCTCGTCGCTCCACACAGGCCTTCCAGAAGTGAAGCCCACACAGGCAGCCACACTCTCCCGCAGGAAACTTGGACGCTGCACGTAGCCTGCTCTCCAGCGGGGGAAAGAGGGCTTTCTTTGCTCACTAGGTCACCGGCATCAGAGTGGCGCCCTGCAGAGTCCAGGTAGTTTCTGACAGAGGCCAAGAGTCTCAGGCGGCACCCTGCCCGTCCCTGTTAAGACGCCGTACCAGGGCAATTCTGCATGGGACGGGGAGACTAGCGTGACGTACTTAGTGCCTTGGGCTAGGCCTCGCCGTCCGTACGCCTTGCCGAAAGCTAGTGGGTGCTTCAGGGGAGCAGTGTGCCTTGGCCAGGCTGCTTCGAAAGGCAACTGTCTGCTTGGCGTAGGGAGACAGCAAGCAAGGGCTCCCATTCGAAAGCCCACCGAGAGGGTTGCTTCCTTGCCGCCCAGCTTCAGCGCTGGCAACCACTGGCCGTACACCTCAAAGACCTGCCGGACCTGTGTTCGGGCGGCCGTTAGCAAGCTCGGACGTCTAGCTCTGCCACGAAGGAAGCAGTGTGTCGCCTTTCTCTCCGCCTTACGAGCTGCCATCCGGAGGCCCAAGGTCCCTGGACGTTGTGAAGTCGCCCTTGGAAGAGACGTTCGCGCTGCAGTCTTCCTCCACGGCAGGGGCCTAGGAGGCAGGAGGCCTAGGAGACCTGGAAAGCTCACTAGCGTGAAGGCCCTGCGTGGACTACGTTTTCACGGGAAAGGCTGCACGCCCAAGCTTGTGCATGCAGTCCCTGGGCCTCACTATGAGCCTGCCCGGCACAGTCGTGTTCCCTTTAGCTCTGGCGCCTTGGCGATGCCTCCTGCAAGGACAGGCAAGCACCGTGTTGCTCTCAGGAGAGCGCCCTTTTCCTAACCACGGGGGCACTCCAGCACTGAAGACTGACAGCAGCCCTCTGCTTTCCGGCAGCTTTGAGGCTGGGGCTGCCCTTTGTTGCCGAGAATTGCCACTGTTCGCAGAGCTTCCGAATCCGAAACTTCAAAACTGCCCTAGTGCGTTTAGTTGCAGGCGAGCGAAAAGAGACCGAAGGAGCACTCTGGCACTTCCCCGGTTTCATCTCCAAGCAGGGAGTTGTGCAGTGTGTGAGGAGTCTACGGGACTTCAGGCTCCAGGAAGGTTACGTGTCCTCGCGCCGTCTCTAAGCGTAGGAGAGTTCAGGGGAAGCTCTACCTCTTCGAGACAGCATGTCATGGCTAGTCTCTGCGTGGCCTAGAGAAAGGGCGGGTGAGTAAAAGGGTAGCCGGAACGGACACCAGGAGAAGAGTGTTTTCCTTGCAGCCCACGCTCTGCACTGCGTGCCCCTGGCATGGCACCGAAGGCCTGCGAGAGCTGTGTTCCGGAGGTCGCTTGAATGCTTGGGCCAGCTAGCTAGCTGGAGCAAAAGGAGAAGGTTCCCTTTCACTCTGCTTTCAAAGCGGTGACCCGGAGGCACTCGAGAGCCTAATGCTGCGCAGTCGCCCAGAATGGGGGATCCTGTGCGCAGCGTTCCTCTATGGGGCACGGGGAGGAGGAAACGCATACTGGAGCTCCTGCCCCCACCTGCCCCAGAGTCAGTGCACAGCCCCTGCACTCCTCAATGCGTGGACGGGCTAGCTGAAGGATACTTGGAACCCTGTGGAGGGCTCTAGCTTTCCCTTTGGCCATGAGGGCTCTGGGATGCCTCCTGCAGGGCACAGGACACGTTCCCTTTCTCTAGGAACCCTCTCTCGTCGCTCCACACAGGCCTTCCAGAAGTGAAGCCCACACAGGCAGCCACACTCTCCCGCAGGAAACTTGGACGCTGCACGTAGCCTGCTCTCCAGCGGGGGAAAGAGGGCTTTCTTTGCTCACTAGGTCACCGGCATCAGAGTGGCGCCCTGCAGAGTCCAGGTAGTTTCTGACAGAGGCCAAGAGTCTCAGGCGGCACCCTGCCCGTCCCTGTTAAGACGCCGTACCAGGGCAATTCTGCATGGGACGGGGAGACTAGCGTGACGTACTTAGTGCCTTGGGCTAGGCCTCGCCGTCCGTACGCCTTGCCGAAAGCTAGTGGGTGCTTCAGGGGAGCAGTGTGCCTTGGCCAGGCTGCTTCGAAAGGCAACTGTCTGCTTGGCGTAGGGAGACAGCAAGCAAGGGCTCCCATTCGAAAGCCCACCGAGAGGGTTGCTTCCTTGCCGCCCAGGTTCAGCGCTGGCAACCACTGGCCGTACACCTCAAAGACCTGCCGGACCTGTGTTCGGGCGGCCGTTAGCAAGCTCGGACGTCTAGCTCTGCCACGAAGGAAGCAGTGTGTCGCCTTTCTCTCCGCCTTACGAGCTGCCATCCGGAGGCCCAAGGTCCCTGGACGTTGTGAAGTCGCCCTTGGAAGAGACGTTCGCGCTGCAGTCTTCCTCCACGGCAGGGGCCTAGGAGGCAGGAGGCCTAGGAGACCTGGAAAGCTCACTAGCGTGAAGGCCCTGCGTGGACTACGTTTTCACGGGAAAGGCTGCACGCCCAAGCTTGTGCATGCAGTCCCTGGGCCTCACTATGAGCCTGCCCGGCACAGTCGTGTTCCCTTTAGCTCTGGCGCCTTGGCGATGCCTCCTGCAAGGACAGGCAAGCACCGTGTTGCTCTCAGGAGAGCGCCCTTTTCCTAACCACGGGGGCACTCCAGCACTGAAGACTGACAGCAGCCCTCTGCTTTCCGGCAGCTTTGAGGCTGGGGCTGCCCTTTGTTGCCGAGAATTGCCACTGTTCGCAGAGCTTCCGAATCCGAAACTTCAAAACTGCCCTAGTGCGTTTAGTTGCAGGCGAGCGAAAAGAGACCGAAGGAGCACTCTGGCACTTCCCCGGTTTCATCTCCAAGCAGGGAGTTGTGCAGTGTGTGAGGAGTCTACGGGACTTCAGGCTCCAGGAAGGTTACGTGTCCTCGCGCCGTCTCTAAGCGTAGGAGAGTTCAGGGGAAGCTCTACCTCTTCGAGACAGCATGTCATGGCTAGTCTCTGCGTGGCCTAGAGAAAGGGCGGGTGAGTAAAAGGGTAGCCGGAACGGACACCAGGAGAAGAGTGTTTTCCTTGCAGCCCACGCTCTGCACTGCGTGCCCCTGGCATGGCACCGAAGGCCTGCGAGAGCTGTGTTCCGGAGGTCGCTTGAATGCTTGGGCCAGCTAGCTAGCTGGAGCAAAAGGAGAAGGTTCCCTTTCACTCTGCTTTCAAAGCGGTGACCCGGAGGCACTCGAGAGCCTAATGCTGCGCAGTCGCCCAGAATGGGGGATCCTGTGCGCAGCGTTCCTCTATGGGGCACGGGGAGGAGGAAACGCATACTGGAGCTCCTGCCCCCACCTGCCCCAGAGTCAGTGCACAGCCCCTGCACTCCTCAATGCGTGGACGGGCTAGCTGAAGGATACTTGGAACCCTGTGGAGGGCTCTAGCTTTCCCTTTGGCCATGAGGGCTCTGGGATGCCTCCTGCAGGGCACAGGACACGTTCCCTTTCTCTAGGAACCCTCTCTCGTCGCTCCACACAGGCCTTCCAGAAGTGAAGCCCACACAGGCAGCCACACTCTCCCGCAGGAAACTTGGACGCTGCACGTAGCCTGCTCTCCAGCGGGGGAAAGAGGGCTTTCTTTGCTCACTAGGTCACCGGCATCAGAGTGGCGCCCTGCAGAGTCCAGGTAGTTTCTGACAGAGGCCAAGAGTCTCAGGCGGCACCCTGCCCGTCCCTGTTAAGACGCCGTACCAGGGCAATTCTGCATGGGACGGGGAGACTAGCGTGACGTACTTAGTGCCTTGGGCTAGGCCTCGCCGTCCGTACGCCTTGCCGAAAGCTAGTGGGTGCTTCAGGGGAGCAGTGTGCCTTGGCCAGGCTGCTTCGAAAGGCAACTGTCTGCTTGGCGTAGGGAGACAGCAAGCAAGGGCTCCCATTCGAAAGCCCACCGAGAGGGTTGCTTCATTGCCGCCCAGGTTCAGCGCTGGCAACCACTGGCCGTACACCTCAAAGACCTGCCGGACCTGTGTTCGGGCGGCCGTTAGCAAGCTCGGACGTCTAGCTCTGCCACGAAGGAAGCAGTGTGTCGCCTTTCTCTCCGCCTTACGAGCTGCCATCCGGAGGCCCAAGGTCCCTGGACGTTGTGAAGTCGCCCTTGGAAGAGACGTTCGCGCTGCAGTCTTCCTCCACGGCAGGGGCCTAGGAGGCAGGAGGCCTAGGAGACCTGGAAAGCTCACTAGCGTGAAGGCCCTGCGTGGACTACGTTTTCACGGGAAAGGCTGCACGCCCAAGCTTGTGCATGCAGTCCCTGGGCCTCACTATGAGCCTGCCCGGCACAGTCGTGTTCCCTTTAGCTCTGGCGCCTTGGCGATGCCTCCTGCAAGGACAGGCAAGCACCGTGTTGCTCTCAGGAGAGCGCCCTTTTCCTAACCACGGGGGCACTCCAGCACTGAAGACTGACAGCAGCCCTCTGCTTTCCGGCAGCTTTGAGGCTGGGGCTGCCCTTTGTTGCCGAGAATTGCCACTGTTCGCAGAGCTTCCGAATCCGAAACTTCAAAACTGCCCTAGTGCGTTTAGTTGCAGGCGAGCGAAAAGAGACCGAAGGAGCACTCTGGCACTTCCCCGGTTTCATCTCCAAGCAGGGAGTTGTGCAGTGTGTGAGGAGTCTACGGGACTTCAGGCTCCAGGAAGGTTACGTGTCCTCGCGCCGTCTCTAAGCGTAGGAGAGTTCAGGGGAAGCTCTACCTCTTCGAGACAGCATGTCATGGCTAGTCTCTGCGTGGCCTAGAGAAAGGGCGGGTGAGTAAAAGGGTAGCCGGAACGGACACCAGGAGAAGAGTGTTTTCCTTGCAGCCCACGCTCTGCACTGCGTGCCCCTGGCATGGCACCGAAGGCCTGCGAGAGCTGTGTTCCGGAGGTCGCTTGAATGCTTGGGCCAGCTAGCTAGCTGGAGCAAAAGGAGAAGGTTCCCTTTCACTCTGCTTTCAAAGCGGTGACCCGGAGGCACTCGAGAGCCTAATGCTGCGCAGTCGCCCAGAATGGGGGATCCTGTGCGCAGCGTTCCTCTATGGGGCACGGGGAGGAGGAAACGCATACTGGAGCTCCTGCCCCCACCTGCCCCAGAGTCAGTGCACAGCCCCTGCACTCCTCAATGCGTGGACGGGCTAGCTGAAGGATACTTGGAACCCTGTGGAGGGCTCTAGCTTTCCCTTTGGCCATGAGGGCTCTGGGATGCCTCCTGCAGGGCACAGGACACGTTCCCTTTCTCTAGGAACCCTCTCTCGTCGCTCCACACAGGCCTTCCAGAAGTGAAGCCCACACAGGCAGCCACACTCTCCCGCAGGAAACTTGGACGCTGCACGTAGCCTGCTCTCCAGCGGGGGAAAGAGGGCTTTCTTTGCTCACTAGGTCACCGGCATCAGAGTGGCGCCCTGCAGAGTCCAGGTAGTTTCTGACAGAGGCCAAGAGTCTCAGGCGGCACCCTGCCCGTCCCTGTTAAGACGCCGTACCAGGGCAATTCTGCATGGGACGGGGAGACTAGCGTGACGTACTTAGTGCCTTGGGCTAGGCCTCGCCGTCCGTACGCCTTGCCGAAAGCTAGTGGGTGCTTCAGGGGAGCAGTGTGCCTTGGCCAGGCTGCTTCGAAAGGCAACTGTCTGCTTGGCGTAGGGAGACAGCAAGCAAGGGCTCCCATTCGAAAGCCCACCGAGAGGGTTGCTTCATTGCCGCCCAGGTTCAGCGCTGGCAACCACTGGCCGTACACCTCAAAGACCTGCCGGACCTGTGTTCGGGCGGCCGTTAGCAAGCTCGGACGTCTAGCTCTGCCACGAAGGAAGCAGTGTGTCGCCTTTCTCTCCGCCTTACGAGCTGCCATCCGGAGGCCCAAGGTCCCTGGACGTTGTGAAGTCGCCCTTGGAAGAGACGTTCGCGCTGCAGTCTTCCTCCACGGCAGGGGCCTAGGAGGCAGGAGGCCTAGGAGACCTGGAAAGCTCACTAGCGTGAAGGCCCTGCGTGGACTACGTTTTCACGGGAAAGGCTGCACGCCCAAGCTTGTGCATGCAGTCCCTGGGCCTCACTATGAGCCTGCCCGGCACAGTCGTGTTCCCTTTAGCTCTGGCGCCTTGGCGATGCCTCCTGCAAGGACAGGCAAGCACCGTGTTGCTCTCAGGAGAGCGCCCTTTTCCTAACCACGGGGGCACTCCAGCACTGAAGACTGACAGCAGCCCTCTGCTTTCCGGCAGCTTTGAGGCTGGGGCTGCCCTTTGTTGCCGAGAATTGCCACTGTTCGCAGAGCTTCCGAATCCGAAACTTCAAAACTGCCCTAGTGCGTTTAGTTGCAGGCGAGCGAAAAGAGACCGAAGGAGCACTCTGGCACTTCCCCGGTTTCATCTCCAAGCAGGGAGTTGTGCAGTGTGTGAGGAGTCTACGGGACTTCAGGCTCCAGGAAGGTTACGTGTCCTCGCGCCGTCTCTAAGCGTAGGAGAGTTCAGGGGAAGCTCTACCTCTTCGAGACAGCATGTCATGGCTAGTCTCTGCGTGGCCTAGAGAAAGGGCGGGTGAGTAAAAGGGTAGCCGGAACGGACACCAGGAGAAGAGTGTTTTCCTTGCAGCCCACGCTCTGCACTGCGTGCCCCTGGCATGGCACCGAAGGCCTGCGAGAGCTGTGTTCCGGAGGTCGCTTGAATGCTTGGGCCAGCTAGCTAGCTGGAGCAAAAGGAGAAGGTTCCCTTTCACTCTGCTTTCAAAGCGGTGACCCGGAGGCACTCGAGAGCCTAATGCTGCGCAGTCGCCCAGAATGGGGGATCCTGTGCGCAGCGTTCCTCTATGGGGCACGGGGAGGAGGAAACGCATACTGGAGCTCCTGCCCCCACCTGCCCCAGAGTCAGTGCACAGCCCCTGCACTCCTCAATGCGTGGACGGGCTAGCTGAAGGATACTTGGAACCCTGTGGAGGGCTCTAGCTTTCCCTTTGGCCATGAGGGCTCTGGGATGCCTCCTGCAGGGCACAGGACACGTTCCCTTTCTCTAGGAACCCTCTCTCGTCGCTCCACACAGGCCTTCCAGAAGTGAAGCCCACACAGGCAGCCACACTCTCCCGCAGGAAACTTGGACGCTGCACGTAGCCTGCTCTCCAGCGGGGGAAAGAGGGCTTTCTTTGCTCACTAGGTCACCGGCATCAGAGTGGCGCCCTGCAGAGTCCAGGTAGTTTCTGACAGAGGCCAAGAGTCTCAGGCGGCACCCTGCCCGTCCCTGTTAAGACGCCGTACCAGGGCAATTCTGCATGGGACGGGGAGACTAGCGTGACGTACTTAGTGCCTTGGGCTAGGCCTCGCCGTCCGTACGCCTTGCCGAAAGCTAGTGGGTGCTTCAGGGGAGCAGTGTGCCTTGGCCAGGCTGCTTCGAAAGGCAACTGTCTGCTTGGCGTAGGGAGACAGCAAGCAAGGGCTCCCATTCGAAAGCCCACCGAGAGGGTTGCTTCATTGCCGCCCAGGTTCAGCGCTGGCAACCACTGGCCGTACACCTCAAAGACCTGCCGGACCTGTGTTCGGGCGGCCGTTAGCAAGCTCGGACGTCTAGCTCTGCCACGAAGGAAGCAGTGTGTCGCCTTTCTTTCCGCCTTACGAGCTGCCATCCGGAGGCCCAAGGTCCCTGGACGTTGTGAAGTCGCCCTTGGAAGAGACGTTCGCGCTGCAGTCTTCCTCCACGGCAGGGGCCTAGGAGGCAGGAGGCCTAGGAGACCTGGAAAGCTCACTAGCGTGAAGGCCCTGCGTGGACTACGTTTTCACGGGAAAGGCTGCACGCCCAAGCTTGTGCATGCAGTCCCTGGGCCTCACTATGAGCCTGCCCGGCACAGTCGTGTTCCCTTTAGCTCTGGCGCCTTGGCGATGCCTCCTGCAAGGACAGGCAAGCACCGTGTTGCTCTCAGGAGAGCGCCCTTTTCCTAACCACGGGGGCACTCCAGCACTGAAGACTGACAGCAGCCCTCTGCTTTCCGGCAGCTTTGAGGCTGGGGCTGCCCTTTGTTGCCGAGAATTGCCACTGTTCGCAGAGCTTCCGAATCCGAAACTTCAAAACTGCCCTAGTGCGTTTAGTTGCAGGCGAGCGAAAAGAGACCGAAGGAGCACTCTGGCACTTCCCCGGTTTCATCTCCAAGCAGGGAGTTGTGCAGTGTGTGAGGAGTCTACGGGACTTCAGGCTCCAGGAAGGTTACGTGTCCTCGCGCCGTCTCTAAGCGTAGGAGAGTTCAGGGGAAGCTCTACCTCTTCGAGACAGCATGTCATGGCTAGTCTCTGCGTGGCCTAGAGAAAGGGCGGGTGAGTAAAAGGGTAGCCGGAACGGACACCAGGAGAAGAGTGTTTTCCTTGCAGCCCACGCTCTGCACTGCGTGCCCCTGGCATGGCACCGAAGGCCTGCGAGAGCTGTGTTCCGGAGGTCGCTTGAATGCTTGGGCCAGCTAGCTAGCTGGAGCAAAAGGAGAAGGTTCCCTTTCACTCTGCTTTCAAAGCGGTGACCCGGAGGCACTCGAGAGCCTAATGCTGCGCAGTCGCCCAGAATGGGGGATCCTGTGCGCAGCGTTCCTCTATGGGGCACGGGGAGGAGGAAACGCATACTGGAGCTCCTGCCCCCACCTGCCCCAGAGTCAGTGCACAGCCCCTGCACTCCTCAATGCGTGGACGGGCTAGCTGAAGGATACTTGGAACCCTGTGGAGGGCTCTAGCTTTCCCTTTGGCCATGAGGGCTCTGGGATGCCTCCTGCAGGGCACAGGACACGTTCCCTTTCTCTAGGAACCCTCTCTCGTCGCTCCACACAGGCCTTCCAGAAGTGAAGCCCACACAGGCAGCCACACTCTCCCGCAGGAAACTTGGACGCTGCACGTAGCCTGCTCTCCAGCGGGGGAAAGAGGGCTTTCTTTGCTCACTAGGTCACCGGCATCAGAGTGGCGCCCTGCAGAGTCCAGGTAGTTTCTGACAGAGGCCAAGAGTCTCAGGCGGCACCCTGCCCGTCCCTGTTAAGACGCCGTACCAGGGCAATTCTGCATGGGACGGGGAGACTAGCGTGACGTACTTAGTGCCTTGGGCTAGGCCTCGCCGTCCGTACGCCTTGCCGAAAGCTAGTGGGTGCTTCAGGGGAGCAGTGTGCCTTGGCCAGGCTGCTTCGAAAGGCAACTGTCTGCTTGGCGTAGGGAGACAGCAAGCAAGGGCTCCCATTCGAAAGCCCACCGAGAGGGTTGCTTCATTGCCGCCCAGGTTCAGCGCTGGCAACCACTGGCCGTACACCTCAAAGACCTGCCGGACCTGTGTTCGGGCGGCCGTTAGCAAGCTCGGACGTCTAGCTCTGCCACGAAGGAAGCAGTGTGTCGCCTTTCTCTCCGCCTTACGAGCTGCCATCCGGAGGCCCAAGGTCCCTGGACGTTGTGAAGTCGCCCTTGGAAGAGACGTTCGCGCTGCAGTCTTCCTCCACGGCAGGGGCCTAGGAGGCAGGAGGCCTAGGAGACCTGGAAAGCTCACTAGCGTGAAGGCCCTGCGTGGACTACGTTTTCACGGGAAAGGCTGCACGCCCAAGCTTGTGCATGCAGTCCCTGGGCCTCACTATGAGCCTGCCCGGCACAGTCGTGTTCCCTTTAGCTCTGGCGCCTTGGCGATGCCTCCTGCAAGGACAGGCAAGCACCGTGTTGCTCTCAGGAGAGCGCCCTTTTCCTAACCACGGGGGCACTCCAGCACTGAAGACTGACAGCAGCCCTCTGCTTTCCGGCAGCTTTGAGGCTGGGGCTGCCCTTTGTTGCCGAGAATTGCCACTGTTCGCAGAGCTTCCGAATCCGAAACTTCAAAACTGCCCTAGTGCGTTTAGTTGCAGGCGAGCGAAAAGAGACCGAAGGAGCACTCTGGCACTTCCCCGGTTTCATCTCCAAGCAGGGAGTTGTGCAGTGTGTGAGGAGTCTACGGGACTTCAGGCTCCAGGAAGGTTACGTGTCCTCGCGCCGTCTCTAAGCGTAGGAGAGTTCAGGGGAAGCTCTACCTCTTCGAGACAGCATGTCATGGCTAGTCTCTGCGTGGCCTAGAGAAAGGGCGGGTGAGTAAAAGGGTAGCCGGAACGGACACCAGGAGAAGAGTGTTTTCCTTGCAGCCCACGCTCTGCACTGCGTGCCCCTGGCATGGCACCGAAGGCCTGCGAGAGCTGTGTTCCGGAGGTCGCTTGAATGCTTGGGCCAGCTAGCTAGCTGGAGCAAAAGGAGAAGGTTCCCTTTCACTCTGCTTTCAAAGCGGTGACCCGGAGGCACTCGAGAGCCTAATGCTGCGCAGTCGCCCAGAATGGGGGATCCTGTGCGCAGCGTTCCTCTATGGGGCACGGGGAGGAGGAAACGCATACTGGAGCTCCTGCCCCCACCTGCCCCAGAGTCAGTGCACAGCCCCTGCACTCCTCAATGCGTGGACGGGCTAGCTGAAGGATACTTGGAACCCTGTGGAGGGCTCTAGCTTTCCCTTTGGCCATGAGGGCTCTGGGATGCCTCCTGCAGGGCACAGGACACGTTCCCTTTCTCTAGGAACCCTCTCTCGTCGCTCCACACAGGCCTTCCAGAAGTGAAGCCCACACAGGCAGCCACACTCTCCCGCAGGAAACTTGGACGCTGCACGTAGCCTGCTCTCCAGCGGGGGAAAGAGGGCTTTCTTTGCTCACTAGGTCACCGGCATCAGAGTGGCGCCCTGCAGAGTCCAGGTAGTTTCTGACAGAGGCCAAGAGTCTCAGGCGGCACCCTGCCCGTCCCTGTTAAGACGCCGTACCAGGGCAATTCTGCATGGGACGGGGAGACTAGCGTGACGTACTTAGTGCCTTGGGCTAGGCCTCGCCGTCCGTACGCCTTGCCGAAAGCTAGTGGGTGCTTCAGGGGAGCAGTGTGCCTTGGCCAGGCTGCTTCGAAAGGCAACTGTCTGCTTGGCGTAGGGAGACAGCAAGCAAGGGCTCCCATTCGAAAGCCCACCGAGAGGGTTGCTTCATTGCCGCCCAGGTTCAGCGCTGGCAACCACTGGCCGTACACCTCAAAGACCTGCCGGACCTGTGTTCGGGCGGCCGTTAGCAAGCTCGGACGTCTAGCTCTGCCACGAAGGAAGCAGTGTGTCGCCTTTCTCTCCGCCTTACGAGCTGCCATCCGGAGGCCCAAGGTCCCTGGACGTTGTGAAGTCGCCCTTGGAAGAGACGTTCGCGCTGCAGTCTTCCTCCACGGCAGGGGCCTAGGAGGCAGGAGGCCTAGGAGACCTGGAAAGCTCACTAGCGTGAAGGCCCTGCGTGGACTACGTTTTCACGGGAAAGGCTGCACGCCCAAGCTTGTGCATGCAGTCCCTGGGCCTCACTATGAGCCTGCCCGGCACAGTCGTGTTCCCTTTAGCTCTGGCGCCTTGGCGATGCCTCCTGCAAGGACAGGCAAGCACCGTGTTGCTCTCAGGAGAGCGCCCTTTTCCTAACCACGGGGGCACTCCAGCACTGAAGACTGACAGCAGCCCTCTGCTTTCCGGCAGCTTTGAGGCTGGGGCTGCCCTTTGTTGCCGAGAATTGCCACTGTTCGCAGAGCTTCCGAATCCGAAACTTCAAAACTGCCCTAGTGCGTTTAGTTGCAGGCGAGCGAAAAGAGACCGAAGGAGCACTCTGGCACTTCCCCGGTTTCATCTCCAAGCAGGGAGTTGTGCAGTGTGTGAGGAGTCTACGGGACTTCAGGCTCCAGGAAGGTTACGTGTCCTCGCGCCGTCTCTAAGCGTAGGAGAGTTCAGGGGAAGCTCTACCTCTTCGAGACAGCATGTCATGGCTAGTCTCTGCGTGGCCTAGAGAAAGGGCGGGTGAGTAAAAGGGTAGCCGGAACGGACACCAGGAGAAGAGTGTTTTCCTTGCAGCCCACGCTCTGCACTGCGTGCCCCTGGCATGGCACCGAAGGCCTGCGAGAGCTGTGTTCCGGAGGTCGCTTGAATGCTTGGGCCAGCTAGCTAGCTGGAGCAAAAGGAGAAGGTTCCCTTTCACTCTGCTTTCAAAGCGGTGACCCGGAGGCACTCGAGAGCCTAATGCTGCGCAGTCGCCCAGAATGGGGGATCCTGTGCGCAGCGTTCCTCTATGGGGCACGGGGAGGAGGAAACGCATACTGGAGCTCCTGCCCCCACCTGCCCCAGAGTCAGTGCACAGCCCCTGCACTCCTCAATGCCTGGACGGGCTAGCTGAAGGATACTTGGAACCCTGTGGAGGGCTCTAGCTTTCCCTTTGGCCATGAGGGCTCTGGGATGCCTCCTGCAGGGCACAGGACACGTTCCCTTTCTCTAGGAACCCTCTCTCGTCGCTCCACACAGGCCTTCCAGAAGTGAAGCCCACACAGGCAGCCACACTCTCCCGCAGGAAACTTGGACGCTGCACGTAGCCTGCTCTCCAGCGGGGGAAAGAGGGCTTTCTTTGCTCACTAGGTCACCGGCATCAGAGTGGCGCCCTGCAGAGTCCAGGTAGTTTCTGACAGAGGCCAAGAGTCTCAGGCGGCACCCTGCCCGTCCCTGTTAAGACGCCGTACCAGGGCAATTCTGCATGGGACGGGGAGACTAGCGTGACGTACTTAGTGCCTTGGGCTAGGCCTCGCCGTCCGTACGCCTTGCCGAAAGCTAGTGGGTGCTTCAGGGGAGCAGTGTGCCTTGGCCAGGCTGCTTCGAAAGGCAACTGTCTGCTTGGCGTAGGGAGACAGCAAGCAAGGGCTCCCATTCGAAAGCCCACCGAGAGGGTTGCTTCATTGCCGCCCAGGTTCAGCGCTGGCAACCACTGGCCGTACACCTCAAAGACCTGCCGGACCTGTGTTCGGGCGGCCGTTAGCAAGCTCGGACGTCTAGCTCTGCCACGAAGGAAGCAGTGTGTCGCCTTTCTCTCCGCCTTACGAGCTGCCATCCGGAGGCCCAAGGTCCCTGGACGTTGTGAAGTCGCCCTTGGAAGAGACGTTCGCGCTGCAGTCTTCCTCCACGGCAGGGGCCTAGGAGGCAGGAGGCCTAGGAGACCTGGAAAGCTCACTAGCGTGAAGGCCCTGCGTGGACTACGTTTTCACGGGAAAGGCTGCACGCCCAAGCTTGTGCATGCAGTCCCTGGGCCTCACTATGAGCCTGCCCGGCACAGTCGTGTTCCCTTTAGCTCTGGCGCCTTGGCGATGCCTCCTGCAAGGACAGGCAAGCACCGTGTTGCTCTCAGGAGAGCGCCCTTTTCCTAACCACGGGGGCACTCCAGCACTGAAGACTGACAGCAGCCCTCTGCTTTCCGGCAGCTTTGAGGCTGGGGCTGCCCTTTGTTGCCGAGAATTGCCACTGTTCGCAGAGCTTCCGAATCCGAAACTTCAAAACTGCCCTAGTGCGTTTAGTTGCAGGCGAGCGAAAAGAGACCGAAGGAGCACTCTGGCACTTCCCCGGTTTCATCTCCAAGCAGGGAGTTGTGCAGTGTGTGAGGAGTCTACGGGACTTCAGGCTCCAGGAAGGTTACGTGTCCTCGCGCCGTCTCTAAGCGTAGGAGAGTTCAGGGGAAGCTCTACCTCTTCGAGACAGCATGTCATGGCTAGTCTCTGCGTGGCCTAGAGAAAGGGCGGGTGAGTAAAAGGGTAGCCGGAACGGACACCAGGAGAAGAGTGTTTTCCTTGCAGCCCACGCTCTGCACTGCGTGCCCCTGGCATGGCACCGAAGGCCTGCGAGAGCTGTGTTCCGGAGGTCGCTTGAATGCTTGGGCCAGCTAGCTAGCTGGAGCAAAAGGAGAAGGTTCCCTTTCACTCTGCTTTCAAAGCGGTGACCCGGAGGCACTCGAGAGCCTAATGCTGCGCAGTCGCCCAGAATGGGGGATCCTGTGCGCAGCGTTCCTCTATGGGGCACGGGGAGGAGGAAACGCATACTGGAGCTCCTGCCCCCACCTGCCCCAGAGTCAGTGCACAGCCCCTGCACTCCTCAATGCCTGGACGGGCTAGCTGAAGGATACTTGGAACCCTGTGGAGGGCTCTAGCTTTCCCTTTGGCCATGAGGGCTCTGGGATGCCTCCTGCAGGGCACAGGACACGTTCCCTTTCTCTAGGAACCCTCTCTCGTCGCTCCACACAGGCCTTCCAGAAGTGAAGCCCACACAGGCAGCCACACTCTCCCGCAGGAAACTTGGACGCTGCACGTAGCCTGCTCTCCAGCGGGGGAAAGAGGGCTTTCTTTGCTCACTAGGTCACCGGCATCAGAGTGGCGCCCTGCAGAGTCCAGGTAGTTTCTGACAGAGGCCAAGAGTCTCAGGCGGCACCCTGCCCGTCCCTGTTAAGACGCCGTACCAGGGCAATTCTGCATGGGACGGGGAGACTAGCGTGACGTACTTAGTGCCTTGGGCTAGGCCTCGCCGTCCGTACGCCTTGCCGAAAGCTAGTGGGTGCTTCAGGGGAGCAGTGTGCCTTGGCCAGGCTGCTTCGAAAGGCAACTGTCTGCTTGGCGTAGGGAGACAGCAAGCAAGGGCTCCCATTCGAAAGCCCACCGAGAGGGTTGCTTCATTGCCGCCCAGGTTCAGCGCTGGCAACCACTGGCCGTACACCTCAAAGACCTGCCGGACCTGTGTTCGGGCGGCCGTTAGCAAGCTCGGACGTCTAGCTCTGCCACGAAGGAAGCAGTGTGTCGCCTTTCTCTCCGCCTTACGAGCTGCCATCCGGAGGCCCAAGGTCCCTGGACGTTGTGAAGTCGCCCTTGGAAGAGACGTTCGCGCTGCAGTCTTCCTCCACGGCAGGGGCCTAGGAGGCAGGAGGCCTAGGAGACCTGGAAAGCTCACTAGCGTGAAGGCCCTGCGTGGACTACGTTTTCACGGGAAAGGCTGCACGCCCAAGCTTGTGCATGCAGTCCCTGGGCCTCACTATGAGCCTGCCCGGCACAGTCGTGTTCCCTTTAGCTCTGGCGCCTTGGCGATGCCTCCTGCAAGGACAGGCAAGCACCGTGTTGCTCTCAGGAGAGCGCCCTTTTCCTAACCACGGGGGCACTCCAGCACTGAAGACTGACAGCAGCCCTCTGCTTTCCGGCAGCTTTGAGGCTGGGGCTGCCCTTTGTTGCCGAGAATTGCCACTGTTCGCAGAGCTTCCGAATCCGAAACTTCAAAACTGCCCTAGTGCGTTTAGTTGCAGGCGAGCGAAAAGAGACCGAAGGAGCACTCTGGCACTTCCCCGGTTTCATCTCCAAGCAGGGAGTTGTGCAGTGTGTGAGGAGTCTACGGGACTTCAGGCTCCAGGAAGGTTACGTGTCCTCGCGCCGTCTCTAAGCGTAGGAGAGTTCAGGGGAAGCTCTACCTCTTCGAGACAGCATGTCATGGCTAGTCTCTGCGTGGCCTAGAGAAAGGGCGGGTGAGTAAAAGGGTACCCGGAACGGACACCAGGAGAAGAGTGTTTTCCTTGCAGCCCACGCTCTGCACTGCGTGCCCCTGGCATGGCACCGAAGGCCTGCGAGAGCTGTGTTCCGGAGGTCGCTTGAATGCTTGGGCCAGCTAGCTAGCTGGAGCAAAAGGAGAAGGTTCCCTTTCACTCTGCTTTCAAAGCGGTGACCCGGAGGCACTCGAGAGCCTAATGCTGCGCAGTCGCCCAGAATGGGGGATCCTGTGCGCAGCGTTCCTCTATGGGGCACGGGGAGGAGGAAACGCATACTGGAGCTCCTGCCCCCACCTGCCCCAGAGTCAGTGCACAGCCCCTGCACCCCTCAATGCCTGGACGGGCTAGCTGAAGGATACTTGGAACCCTGTGGAGGGCTCTAGCTTTCCCTTTGGCCATGAGGGCTCTGGGATGCCTCCTGCAGGGCACAGGACACGTTCCCTTTCTCTAGGAACCCTCTCTCGTCGCTCCACACAGGCCTTCCAGAAGTGAAGCCCACACAGGCAGCCACACTCTCCCGCAGGAAACTTGGACGCTGCACGTAGCCTGCTCTCCAGCGGGGGAAAGAGGGCTTTCTTTGCTCACTAGGTCACCGGCATCAGAGTGGCGCCCTGCAGAGTCCAGGTAGTTTCTGACAGAGGCCAAGAGTCTCAGGCGGCACCCTGCCCGTCCCTGTTAAGACGCCGTACCAGGGCAATTCTGCATGGGACGGGGAGACTAGCGTGACGTACTTAGTGCCTTGGGCTAGGCCTCGCCGTCCGTACGCCTTGCCGAAAGCTAGTGGGTGCTTCAGGGGAGCAGTGTGCCTTGGCCAGGCTGCTTCGAAAGGCAATGTCTGCTTGGCGTAGGGAGACAGCAAGCAAGGGCTCCCATTCGAAAGCCCACCGAGAGGGTTGCTTCATTGCCGCCCAGGTTCAGCGCTGGCAACCACTGGCCGTACACCTCAAAGACCTGCCGGACCTGTGTTCGGGCGGCCGTTAGCAAGCTCGGACGTCTAGCTCTGCCACGAAGGAAGCAGTGTGTCGCCTTTCTCTCCGCCTTACGAGCTGCCATCCGGAGGCCCAAGGTCCCTGGACGTTGTGAAGTCGCCCTTGGAAGAGACGTTCGCGCTGCAGTCTTCCTCCACGGCAGGGGCCTAGGAGGCAGGAGGCCTAGGAGACCTGGAAAGCTCACTAGCGTGAAGGCCCTGCGTGGACTACGTTTTCACGGGAAAGGCTGCACGCCCAAGCTTGTGCATGCAGTCCCTGGGCCTCACTATGAGCCTGCCCGGCACAGTCGTGTTCCCTTTAGCTCTGGCGCCTTGGCGATGCCTCCTGCAAGGACAGGCAAGCACCGTGTTGCTCTCAGGAGAGCGCCCTTTTCCTAACCACGGGGGCACTCCAGCACTGAAGACTGACAGCAGCCCTCTGCTTTCCGGCAGCTTTGAGGCTGGGGCTGCCCTTTGTTGCCGAGAATTGCCACTGTTCGCAGAGCTTCCGAATCCGAAACTTCAAAACTGCCCTAGTGCGTTTAGTTGCAGGCGAGCGAAAAGAGACCGAAGGAGCACTCTGGCACTTCCCCGGTTTCATCTCCAAGCAGGGAGTTGTGCAGTGTGTGAGGAGTCTACGGGACTTCAGGCTCCAGGAAGGTTACGTGTCCTCGCGCCGTCTCTAAGCGTAGGAGAGTTCAGGGGAAGCTCTACCTCTTCGAGACAGCATGTCATGGCTAGTCTCTGCGTGGCCTAGAGAAAGGGCGGGTGAGTAAAAGGGTAGCCGGAACGGACACCAGGAGAAGAGTGTTTTCCTTGCAGCCCACGCTCTGCACTGCGTGCCCCTGGCATGGCACCGAAGGCCTGCGAGAGCTGTGTTCCGGAGGTCGCTTGAATGCTTGGGCCAGCTAGCTAGCTGGAGCAAAAGGAGAAGGTTCCCTTTCACTCTGCTTTCAAAGCGGTGACCCGGAGGCACTCGAGAGCCTAATGCTGCGCAGTCGCCCAGAATGGGGGATCCTGTGCGCAGCGTTCCTCTATGGGGCACGGGGAGGAGGAAACGCATACTGGAGCTCCTGCCCCCACCTGCCCCAGAGTCAGTGCACAGCCCCTGCACTCCTCAATGCCTGGACGGGCTAGCTGAAGGATACTTGGAACCCTGTGGAGGGCTCTAGCTTTCCCTTTGGCCATGAGGGCTCTGGGATGCCTCCTGCAGGGCACAGGACACGTTCCCTTTCTCTAGGAACCCTCTCTCGTCGCTCCACACAGGCCTTCCAGAAGTGAAGCCCACACAGGCAGCCACACTCTCCCGCAGGAAACTTGGACGCTGCACGTAGCCTGCTCTCCAGCGGGGGAAAGAGGGCTTTCTTTGCTCACTAGGTCACCGGCATCAGAGTGGCGCCCTGCAGAGTCCAGGTAGTTTCTGACAGAGGCCAAGAGTCTCAGGCGGCACCCTGCCCGTCCCTGTTAAGACGCCGTACCAGGGCAATTCTGCATGGGACGGGGAGACTAGCGTGACGTACTTAGTGCCTTGGGCTAGGCCTCGCCGTCCGTACGCCTTGCCAAAAGCTAGTGGGTGCTTCAGGGGAGCAGTGTGCCTTGGCCAGGCTGCTTCGAAAGGCAACTGTCTGCTTGGCGTAGGGAGACAGCAAGCAAGGGCTCCCATTCGAAAGCCCACCGAGAGGGTTGCTTCATTGCCGCCCAGGTTCAGCGCTGGCAACCACTGGCCGTACACCTCAAAGACCTGCCGGACCTGTGTTCGGGCGGCCGTTAGCAAGCTCGGACGTCTAGCTCTGCCACGAAGGAAGCAGTGTGTCGCCTTTCTCTCCGCCTTACGAGCTGCCATCCGGAGGCCCAAGGTCCCTGGACGTTGTGAAGTCGCCCTTGGAAGAGACGTTCGCGCTGCAGTCTTCCTCCACGGCAGGGGCCTAGGAGGCAGGAGGCCTAGGAGACCTGGAAAGCTCACTAGCGTGAAGGCCCTGCGTGGACTACGTTTTCACGGGAAAGGCTGCACGCCCAAGCTTGTGCATGCAGTCCCTGGGCCTCACTATGAGCCTGCCCGGCACAGTCGTGTTCCCTTTAGCTCTGGCGCCTTGGCGATGCCTCCTGCAAGGACAGGCAAGCACCGTGTTGCTCTCAGGAGAGCGCCCTTTTCCTAACCACGGGGGCACTCCAGCACTGAAGACTGACAGCAGCCCTCTGCTTTCCGGCAGCTTTGAGGCTGGGGCTGCCCTTTGTTGCCGAGAATTGCCACTGTTCGCAGAGCTTCCGAATCCGAAACTTCAAAACTGCCCTAGTGCGTTTAGTTGCCGGCGAGCGAAAAGAGACCGAAGGAGCACTCTGGCACTTCCCCGGTTTCATCTCCAAGCAGGGAGTTGTGCAGTGTGTGAGGAGTCTACGGGACTTCAGGCTCCAGGAAGGTTACGTGTCCTCGCGCCGTCTCTAAGCGTAGGAGAGTTCAGGGGAAGCTCTACCTCTTCGAGACAGCATGTCATGGCTAGTCTCTGCGTGGCCTAGAGAAAGGGCGGGTGAGTAAAAGGGTACCCGGAACGGACACCAGGAGAAGAGTGTTTTCCTTGCAGCCCACGCTCTGCACTGCGTGCCCCTGGCATGGCACCGAAGGCCTGCGAGAGCTGTGTTCCGGAGGTCGCTTGAATGCTTGGGCCAGCTAGCTAGCTGGAGCAAAAGGAGAAGGTTCCCTTTCACTCTGCTTTCAAAGCGGTGACCCGGAGGCACTCGAGAGCCTAATGCTGCGCAGTCGCCCAGAATGGGGGATCCTGTGCGCAGCGTTCCTCTATGGGGCACGGGGAGGAGGAAACGCATACTGGAGCTCCTGCCCCCACCTGCCCCAGAGTCAGTGCACAGCCCCTGCACCCCTCAATGCCTGGACGGGCTAGCTGAAGGATACTTGGAACCCTGTGGAGGGCTCTAGCTTTCCCTTTGGCCATGAGGGCTCTGGGATGCCTCCTGCAGGGCACAGGACACGTTCCCTTTCTCTAGGAACCCTCTCTCGTCGCTCCACACAGGCCTTCCAGAAGTGAAGCCCACACAGGCAGCCACACTCTCCCGCAGGAAACTTGGACGCTGCACGTAGCCTGCTCTCCAGCGGGGGAAAGAGGGCTTTCTTTGCTCACTAGGTCACCGGCATCAGAGTGGCGCCCTGCAGAGTCCAGGTAGTTTCTGACAGAGGCCAAGAGTCTCAGGCGGCACCCTGCCCGTCCCTGTTAAGACGCCGTACCAGGGCAATTCTGCATGGGACGGGGAGACTAGCGTGACGTACTTAGTGCCTTGGGCTAGGCCTCGCCGTCCGTACGCCTTGCCAAAAGCTAGTGGGTGCTTCAGGGGAGCAGTGTGCCTTGGCCAGGCTGCTTCGAAAGGCAACTGTCTGCTTGGCGTAGGGAGACAGCAAGCAAGGGCTCCCATTCGAAAGCCCACCGAGAGGGTTGCTTCATTGCCGCCCAGGTTCAGCGCTGGCAACCACTGGCCGTACACCTCAAAGACCTGCCGGACCTGTGTTCGGGCGGCCGTTAGCAAGCTCGGACGTCTAGCTCTGCCACGAAGGAAGCAGTGTGTCGCCTTTCTCTCCGCCTTACGAGCTGCCATCCGGAGGCCCAAGGTCCCTGGACGTTGTGAAGTCGCCCTTGGAAGAGACGTTCGCGCTGCAGTCTTCCTCCACGGCAGGGGCCTAGGAGGCAGGAGGCCTAGGAGACCTGGAAAGCTCACTAGCGTGAAGGCCCTGCGTGGACTACGTTTTCACGGGAAAGGCTGCACGCCCAAGCTTGTGCATGCAGTCCCTGGGCCTCACTATGAGCCTGCCCGGCACAGTCGTGTTCCCTTTAGCTCTGGCGCCTTGGCGATGCCTCCTGCAAGGACAGGCAAGCACCGTGTTGCTCTCAGGAGAGCGCCCTTTTCCTAACCACGGGGGCACTCCAGCACTGAAGACTGACAGCAGCCCTCTGCTTTCCGGCAGCTTTGAGGCTGGGGCTGCCCTTTGTTGCCGAGAATTGCCACTGTTCGCAGAGCTTCCGAATCCGAAACTTCAAAACTGCCCTAGTGCGTTTAGTTGCCGGCGAGCGAAAAGAGACCGAAGGAGCACTCTGGCACTTCCCCGGTTTCATCTCCAAGCAGGGAGTTGTGCAGTGTGTGAGGAGTCTACGGGACTTCAGGCTCCAGGAAGGTTACGTGTCCTCGCGCCGTCTCTAAGCGTAGGAGAGTTCAGGGGAAGCTCTACCTCTTCGAGACAGCATGTCATGGCTAGTCTCTGCGTGGCCTAGAGAAAGGGCGGGTGAGTAAAAGGGTACCCGGAACGGACACCAGGAGAAGAGTGTTTTCCTTGCAGCCCACGCTCTGCACTGCGTGCCCCTGGCATGGCACCGAAGGCCTGCGAGAGCTGTGTTCCGGAGGTCGCTTGAATGCTTGGGCCAGCTAGCTAGCTGGAGCAAAAGGAGAAGGTTCCCTTTCACTCTGCTTTCAAAGCGGTGACCCGGAGGCACTCGAGAGCCTAATGCTGCGCAGTCGCCCAGAATGGGGGATCCTGTGCGCAGCGTTCCTCTATGGGGCACGGGGAGGAGGAAACGCATACTGGAGCTCCTGCCCCCACCTGCCCCAGAGTCAGTGCACAGCCCCTGCACCCCTCAATGCCTGGACGGGCTAGCTGAAGGATACTTGGAACCCTGTGGAGGGCTCTAGCTTTCCCTTTGGCCATGAGGGCTCTGGGATGCCTCCTGCAGGGCACAGGACACGTTCCCTTTCTCTAGGAACCCTCTCTCGTCGCTCCACACAGGCCTTCCAGAAGTGAAGCCCACACAGGCAGCCACACTCTCCCGCAGGAAACTTGGACGCTGCACGTAGCCTGCTCTCCAGCGGGGGAAAGAGGGCTTTCTTTGCTCACTAGGTCACCGGCATCAGAGTGGCGCCCTGCAGAGTCCAGGTAGTTTCTGACAGAGGCCAAGAGTCTCAGGCGGCACCCTGCCCGTCCCTGTTAAGACGCCGTACCAGGGCAATTCTGCATGGGACGGGGAGACTAGCGTGACGTACTTAGTGCCTTGGGCTAGGCCTCGCCGTCCGTACGCCTTGCCAAAAGCTAGTGGGTGCTTCAGGGGAGCAGTGTGCCTTGGCCAGGCTGCTTCGAAAGGCAACTGTCTGCTTGGCGTAGGGAGACAGCAAGCAAGGGCTCCCATTCGAAAGCCCACCGAGAGGGTTGCTTCATTGCCGCCCAGGTTCAGCGCTGGCAACCACTGGCCGTACACCTCAAAGACCTGCCGGACCTGTGTTCGGGCGGCCGTTAGCAAGCTCGGACGTCTAGCTCTGCCACGAAGGAAGCAGTGTGTCGCCTTTCTCTCCGCCTTACGAGCTGCCATCCGGAGGCCCAAGGTCCCTGGACGTTGTGAAGTCGCCCTTGGAAGAGACGTTCGCGCTGCAGTCTTCCTCCACGGCAGGGGCCTAGGAGGCAGGAGGCCTAGGAGACCTGGAAAGCTCACTAGCGTGAAGGCCCTGCGTGGACTACGTTTTCACGGGAAAGGCTGCACGCCCAAGCTTGTGCATGCAGTCCCTGGGCCTCACTATGAGCCTGCCCGGCACAGTCGTGTTCCCTTTAGCTCTGGCGCCTTGGCGATGCCTCCTGCAAGGACAGGCAAGCACCGTGTTGCTCTCAGGAGAGCGCCCTTTTCCTAACCACGGGGGCACTCCAGCACTGAAGACTGACAGCAGCCCTCTGCTTTCCGGCAGCTTTGAGGCTGGGGCTGCCCTTTGTTGCCGAGAATTGCCACTGTTCGCAGAGCTTCCGAATCCGAAACTTCAAAACTGCCCTAGTGCGTTTAGTTGCCGGCGAGCGAAAAGAGACCGAAGGAGCACTCTGGCACTTCCCCGGTTTCATCTCCAAGCAGGGAGTTGTGCAGTGTGTGAGGAGTCTACGGGACTTCAGGCTCC
This sequence comes from Eubalaena glacialis, assembly GCF_028564815.1. Taxonomy (NCBI): domain Eukaryota; kingdom Metazoa; phylum Chordata; class Mammalia; order Artiodactyla; family Balaenidae; genus Eubalaena; species Eubalaena glacialis. The sequence continues at coordinate 28,154 of NW_026871413.1, forward strand.
AGGAAGGTTACGTGTCCTCGCGCCGTCTCTAAGCGTAGGAGAGTTCAGGGGAAGCTCTACCTCTTCGAGACAGCATGTCATGGCTAGTCTCTGCGTGGCCTAGAGAAAGGGCGGGTGAGTAAAAGGGTACCCGGAACGGACACCAGGAGAAGAGTGTTTTCCTTGCAGCCCACGCTCTGCACTGCGTGCCCCTGGCATGGCACCGAAGGCCTGCGAGAGCTGTGTTCCGGAGGTCGCTTGAATGCTTGGGCCAGCTAGCTAGCTGGAGCAAAAGGAGAAGGTTCCCTTTCACTCTGCTTTCAAAGCGGTGACCCGGAGGCACTCGAGAGCCTAATGCTGCGCAGTCGCCCAGAATGGGGGATCCTGTGCGCAGCGTTCCTCTATGGGGCACGGGGAGGAGGAAACGCATACTGGAGCTCCTGCCCCCACCTGCCCCAGAGTCAGTGCACAGCCCCTGCACCCCTCAATGCCTGGACGGGCTAGCTGAAGGATACTTGGAACCCTGTGGAGGGCTCTAGCTTTCCCTTTGGCCATGAGGGCTCTGGGATGCCTCCTGCAGGGCACAGGACACGTTCCCTTTCTCTAGGAACCCTCTCTCGTCGCTCCACACAGGCCTTCCAGAAGTGAAGCCCACACAGGCAGCCACACTCTCCCGCAGGAAACTTGGACGCTGCACGTAGCCTGCTCTCCAGCGGGGGAAAGAGGGCTTTCTTTGCTCACTAGGTCACCGGCATCAGAGTGGCGCCCTGCAGAGTCCAGGTAGTTTCTGACAGAGGCCAAGAGTCTCAGGCGGCACCCTGCCCGTCCCTGTTAAGACGCCGTACCAGGGCAATTCTGCATGGGACGGGGAGACTAGCGTGACGTACTTAGTGCCTTGGGCTAGGCCTCGCCGTCCGTACGCCTTGCCAAAAGCTAGTGGGTGCTTCAGGGGAGCAGTGTGCCTTGGCCAGGCTGCTTCGAAAGGCAACTGTCTGCTTGGCGTAGGGAGACAGCAAGCAAGGGCTCCCATTCGAAAGCCCACCGAGAGGGTTGCTTCATTGCCGCCCAGGTTCAGCGCTGGCAACCACTGGCCGTACACCTCAAAGACCTGCCGGACCTGTGTTCGGGCGGCCGTTAGCAAGCTCGGACGTCTAGCTCTGCCACGAAGGAAGCAGTGTGTCGCCTTTCTCTCCGCCTTACGAGCTGCCATCCGGAGGCCCAAGGTCCCTGGACGTTGTGAAGTCGCCCTTGGAAGAGACGTTCGCGCTGCAGTCTTCCTCCACGGCAGGGGCCTAGGAGGCAGGAGGCCTAGGAGACCTGGAAAGCTCACTAGCGTGAAGGCCCTGCGTGGACTACGTTTTCACGGGAAAGGCTGCACGCCCAAGCTTGTGCATGCAGTCCCTGGGCCTCACTATGAGCCTGCCCGGCACAGTCGTGTTCCCTTTAGCTCTGGCGCCTTGGCGATGCCTCCTGCAAGGACAGGCAAGCACCGTGTTGCTCTCAGGAGAGCGCCCTTTTCCTAACCACGGGGGCACTCCAGCACTGAAGACTGACAGCAGCCCTCTGCTTTCCGGCAGCTTTGAGGCTGGGGCTGCCCTTTGTTGCCGAGAATTGCCACTGTTCGCAGAGCTTCCGAATCCGAAACTTCAAAACTGCCCTAGTGCGTTTAGTTGCCGGCGAGCGAAAAGAGACCGAAGGAGCACTCTGGCACTTCCCCGGTTTCATCTCCAAGCAGGGAGTTGTGCAGTGTGTGAGGAGTCTACGGGACTTCAGGCTCCAGGAAGGTTACGTGTCCTCGCGCCGTCTCTAAGCGTAGGAGAGTTCAGGGGAAGCTCTACCTCTTCGAGACAGCATGTCATGGCTAGTCTCTGCGTGGCCTAGAGAAAGGGCGGGTGAGTAAAAGGGTACCCGGAACGGACACCAGGAGAAGAGTGTTTTCCTTGCAGCCCACGCTCTGCACTGCGTGCCCCTGGCATGGCACCGAAGGCCTGCGAGAGCTGTGTTCCGGAGGTCGCTTGAATGCTTGGGCCAGCTAGCTAGCTGGAGCAAAAGGAGAAGGTTCCCTTTCACTCTGCTTTCAAAGCGGTGACCCGGAGGCACTCGAGAGCCTAATGCTGCGCAGTCGCCCAGAATGGGGGATCCTGTGCGCAGCGTTCCTCTATGGGGCACGGGGAGGAGGAAACGCATACTGGAGCTCCTGCCCCCACCTGCCCCAGAGTCAGTGCACAGCCCCTGCACCCCTCAATGCGTGGACGGGCTAGCTGAAGGATACTTGGAACCCTGTGGAGGGCTCTAGCTTTCCCTTTGGCCATGAGGGCTCTGGGATGCCTCCTGCAGGGCACAGGACACGTTCCCTTTCTCTAGGAACCCTCTCTCGTCGCTCCACACAGGCCTTCCAGAAGTGAAGCCCACACAGGCAGCCACACTCTCCCGCAGGAAACTTGGACGCTGCACGTAGCCTGCTCTCCAGCGGGGGAAAGAGGGCTTTCTTTGCTCACTAGGTCACCGGTATCAGAGTGGCGCCCTGCAGAGACCAGGTAGTTTCTGACAGAGGCCAAGAGTCTCAGGCGGCACCCTGCCCGTCCCTGTTAAGACGCCGTACCAGGGCAATTCTGCACGGGACGGGGAGACTAGCGTGACGTACTTAGTGCCTTGGGCTAGGCCTCGCCGTCCGTACGCCTTGCCAAGAGCTAGTGGGTGCTTCAGGGGAGCAGTGTGCCTTGGCCAGGCTGCTTCGAAAGGCAACTGTCTGCTTGGCGTAGGGAGACAGCAAGCAAGGGCTCCCATTCGAAAGCCCACCGAGAGGGTTGCTTCATTGCCGCTCAGGTTCAGCGCTGGCAACCACTGGCCGTACACCTCAAAGACCTGCCGGACCTGTGTTCGGGCGGCCGTTAGCAAGCTCGGACGTCTAGCTCTGCCACGAAGGAAGCAGTGTGTCGCCTTTCTCTCCGCCTTACGAGCTGCCATCCGGAGGCCCAAGGTCCCTGGACGTTGTGAAGTCGCCCTTGGAAGAGACGTTCGCGCTGCAGTCTTCCTCCACGGCAGGGGCCTAGGAGGCAGGAGGCCTAGGAGACCTGGAAAGCTCACTAGCGTGAAGGCCCTGCGTGGACTACGTTTTCACGGGAAAGGCTGCACGCCCAAGCTTGTGCATGCAGTCCCTGGGCCTCACTATGAGCCTGCCCGGCACAGTCGTGTTCCCTTTAGCTCTGGCGCCTTGGCGATGCCTCCTGCAAGGACAGGCAAGCACCGTGTTGCTCTCAGGAGAGCGCCCTTTTCCTAACCACGGGGGCACTCCAGCACTGAAGACTGACAGCAGCCCTCTGCTTTCCGGCAGCTTTGAGGCTGGGGCTGCCCTTTGTTGCCGAGAATTGCCACTGTTCGCAGAGCTTCCGAATCCGAAACTTCAAAACTGCCCTAGTGCGTTTAGTTGCCGGCGAGCGAAAAGAGACCGAAGGAGCACTCTGGCACTTCCCCGGTTTCATCTCCAAGCAGGGAGTTGTGCAGTGTGTGAGGAGTCTACGGGACTTCAGGCTCCAGGAAGGTTACGTGTCCTCGCGCCGTCTCTAAGCGTAGGAGAGTTCAGGGGAAGCTCTACCTCTTCGAGACAGCATGTCATGGCTAGTCTCTGCGTGGCCTAGAGAAAGGGCGGGTGAGTAAAAGGGTACCCGGAACGGACACCAGGAGAAGAGTGTTTTCCTTGCAGCCCACGCTCTGCACTGCGTGCCCCTGGCATGGCACCGAAGGCCTGCGAGAGCTGTGTTCCGGAGGTCGCTTGAATGCTTGGGCCAGCTAGCTAGCTGGAGCAAAAGGAGAAGGTTCCCTTTCACTCTGCTTTCAAAGCGGTGACCCGGAGGCACTCGAGAGCCTAATGCTGCGCAGTCGCCCAGAATGGGGGATCCTGTGCGCAGCGTTCCTCTATGGGGCACGGGGAGGAGGAAACGCATACTGGAGCTCCTGCCCCCACCTGCCCCAGAGTCAGTGCACAGCCCCTGCACCCCTCAATGCGTGGACGGGCTAGCTGAAGGATACTTGGAACCCTGTGGAGGGCTCTAGCTTTCCCTTTGGCCATGAGGGCTCTGGGATGCCTCCTGCAGGGCACAGGACACGTTCCCTTTCTCTAGGAACCCTCTCTCGTCGCTCCACACAGGCCTTCCAGAAGTGAAGCCCACACAGGCAGCCACACTCTCCCGCAGGAAACTTGGACGCTGCACGTAGCCTGCTCTCCAGCGGGGGAAAGAGGGCTTTCTTTGCTCACTAGGTCACCGGTATCAGAGTGGCGCCCTGCAGAGACCAGGTAGTTTCTGACAGAGGCCAAGAGTCTCAGGCGGCACCCTGCCCGTCCCTGTTAAGACGCCGTACCAGGGCAATTCTGCACGGGACGGGGAGACTAGCGTGACGTACTTAGTGCCTTGGGCTAGGCCTCGCCGTCCGTACGCCTTGCCAAGAGCTAGTGGGTGCTTCAGGGGAGCAGTGTGCCTTGGCCAGGCTGCTTCGAAAGGCAACTGTCTGCTTGGCGTAGGGAGACAGCAAGCAAGGGCTCCCATTCGAAAGCCCACCGAGAGGGTTGCTTCATTGCCGCCCAGGTTCAGCGCTGGCAACCACTGGCCGTACACCTCAAAGACCTGCCGGACCTGTGTTCGGGCGGCCGTTAGCAAGCTCGGACGTCTAGCTCTGCCACGAAGGAAGCAGTGTGTCGCCTTTCTCTCCGCCTTACGAGCTGCCATCCGGAGGCCCAAGGTCCCTGGACGTTGTGAAGTCGCCCTTGGAAGAGACGTTCGCGCTGCAGTCTTCCTCCACGGCAGGGGCCTAGGAGGCAGGAGGCCTAGGAGACCTGGAAAGCTCACTAGCGTGAAGGCCCTGCGTGGACTACGTTTTCACGGGAAAGGCTGCACGCCCAAGCTTGTGCATGCAGTCCCTGGGCCTCACTATGAGCCTGCCCGGCACAGTCGTGTTCCCTTTAGCTCTGGCGCCTTGGCGATGCCTCCTGCAAGGACAGGCAAGCACCGTGTTGCTCTCAGGAGAGCGCCCTTTTCCTAACCACGGGGGCACTCCAGCACTGAAGACTGACAGCAGCCCTCTGCTTTCCGGCAGCTTTGAGGCTGGGGCTGCCCTTTGTTGCCGAGAATTGCCACTGTTCGCAGAGCTTCCGAATCCGAAACTTCAAAACTGCCCTAGTGCGTTTAGTTGCCGGCGAGCGAAAAGAGACCGAAGGAGCACTCTGGCACTTCCCCGGTTTCATCTCCAAGCAGGGAGTTGTGCAGTGTGTGAGGAGTCTACGGGACTTCAGGCTCCAGGAAGGTTACGTGTCCTCGCGCCGTCTCTAAGCGTAGGAGAGTTCAGGGGAAGCTCTACCTCTTCGAGACAGCATGTCATGGCTAGTCTCTGCGTGGCCTAGAGAAAGGGCGGGTGAGTAAAAGGGTAGCCGGAACGGACACCAGGAGAAGAGTGTTTTCCTTGCCGCCCACGCTCTGCACTGCGTGCCCCTGGCATGGCACCGAAGGCCTGCGAGAGCTGTGTTCCGGAGGTCGCTTGAATGCTTGGGCCAGCTAGCTAGCTGGAGCAAAAGGAGAAGGTTCCCTTTCACTCTGCTTTCAAAGCGGTGACCCGGAGGCACTCGAGAGCCTAATGCTGCGCAGTCGCCCAGAATGGGGGATCCTGTGCGCAGCGTTCCTCTATGGGGCACGGGGAGGAGGAAACGCATACTGGAGCTCCTGCCCCCACCTGCCCCAGAGTCAGTGCACAGCCCCTGCACCCCTCAATGCGTGGACGGGCTAGCTGAAGGATACTTGGAACCCTGTGGAGGGCTCTAGCTTTCCCTTTGGCCATGAGGGCTCTGGGATGCCTCCTGCAGGGCACAGGACACGTTCCCTTTCTCTAGGAACCCTCTCTCGTCGCTCCACACAGGCCTTCCAGAAGTGAAGCCCACACAGGCAGCCACACTCTCCCGCAGGAAACTTGGACGCTGCACGTAGCCTGCTCTCCAGCGGGGGAAAGAGGGCTTTCTTTGCTCACTAGGTCACCGGTATCAGAGTGGCGCCCTGCAGAGACCAGGTAGTTTCTGACAGAGGCCAAGAGTCTCAGGCGGCACCCTGCCCGTCCCTGTTAAGACGCCGTACCAGGGCAATTCTGCACGGGACGGGGAGACTAGCGTGACGTACTTAGTGCCTTGGGCTAGGCCTCGCCGTCCGTACGCCTTGCCAAGAGCTAGTGGGTGCTTCAGGGGAGCAGTGTGCCTTGGCCAGGCTGCTTCGAAAGGCAACTGTCTGCTTGGCGTAGGGAGACAGCAAGCAAGGGCTCCCATTCGAAAGCCCACCGAGAGGGTTGCTTCATTGCCGCCCAGGTTCAGCGCTGGCAACCACTGGCCGTACACCTCAAAGACCTGCCGGACCTGTGTTCGGGCGGCCGTTAGCAAGCTCGGACGTCTAGCTCTGCCACGAAGGAAGCAGTGTGTCGCCTTTCTCTCCGCCGTACGAGCTGCCATCCGGAGGCCCAAGGTCCCTGGACGTTGTGAAGTCGCCCTTGGAAGAGACGTTCGCGCTGCAGTCTTCCTCCACGGCAGGGGCCTAGGAGGCAGGAGGCCTAGGAGACCTGGAAAGCTCACTAGCGTGAAGGCCCTGCGTGGACTACGTTTTCACGGGAAAGGCTGCACGCCCAAGCTTGTGCATGCAGTCCCTGGGCCTCACTATGAGCCTGCCCGGCACAGTCGTGTTCCCTTTAGCTCTGGCGCCTTGGCGATGCCTCCTGCAAGGACAGGCAAGCACCGTGTTGCTCTCAGGAGAGCGCCCTTTTCCTAACCACGGGGGCACTCCAGCACTGAAGACTGACAGCAGCCCTCTGCTTTCCGGCAGCTTTGAGGCTGGGGCTGCCCTTTGTTGCCGAGAATTGCCACTGTTCGCAGAGCTTCCGAATCCGAAACTTCAAAACTGCCCTAGTGCGTTTAGTTTCAGGCGAGCGAAAAGAGACCGAAGGAGCACTCTGGCACTTCCCCGGTTTCATCTCCAAGCAGGGAGTTGTGCAGTGTGTGAGGAGTCTACGGGACTTCAGGCTCCAGGAAGGTTACGTGTCCTCGCGCCGTCTCTAAGCGTAGGAGAGTTCAGGGGAAGCTCTACCTCTTCGAGACAGCATGTCATGGCTAGTCTCTGCGTGGCCTAGAGAAAGGGCGGGTGAGTAAAAGGGTAGCCGGAACGGACACCAGGAGAAGAGTGTTTTCCTTGCCGCCCACGCTCTGCACTGCGTGCCCCTGGCATGGCACCGAAGGCCTGCGAGAGCTGTGTTCCGGAGGTCGCTTGAATGCTTGGGCCAGCTAGCTAGCTGGAGCAAAAGGAGAAGGTTCCCTTTCACTCTGCTTTCAAAGCGGTGACCCGGAGGCACTCGAGAGCCTAATGCTGCGCAGTCGCCCAGAATGGGGGATCCTGTGCGCAGCGTTCCTCTATGGGGCACGGGGAGGAGGAAACGCATACTGGAGCTCCTGCCCCCACCTGCCCCAGAGTCAGTGCACAGCCCCTGCACCCCTCAATGCGTGGACGGGCTAGCTGAAGGATACTTGGAACCCTGTGGAGGGCTCTAGCTTTCCCTTTGGCCATGAGGGCTCTGGGATGCCTCCTGCAGGGCACAGGACACGTTCCCTTTCTCTAGGAACCCTCTCTCGTCGCTCCACACAGGCCTTCCAGAAGTGAAGCCCACACAGGCAGCCACACTCTCCCGCAGGAAACTTGGACGCTGCACGTAGCCTGCTCTCCAGCGGGGGAAAGAGGGCTTTCTTTGCTCACTAGGTCACCGGTATCAGAGTGGCGCCCTGCAGAGACCAGGTAGTTTCTGACAGAGGCCAAGAGTCTCAGGCGGCACCCTGCCCGTCCCTGTTAAGACGCCGTACCAGGGCAATTCTGCACGGGACGGGGAGACTAGCGTGACGTACTTAGTGCCTTGGGCTAGGCCTCGCCGTCCGTACGCCTTGCCAAGAGCTAGTGGGTGCTTCAGGGGAGCAGTGTGCCTTGGCCAGGCTGCTTCGAAAGGCAACTGTCTGCTTGGCGTAGGGAGACAGCAAGCAAGGGCTCCCATTCGAAAGCCCACCGAGAGGGTTGCTTCATTGCCGCCCAGGTTCAGCGCTGGCAACCACTGGCCGTACACCTCAAAGACCTGCCGGACCTGTGTTCGGGCGGCCGTTAGCAAGCTCGGACGTCTAGCTCTGCCACGAAGGAAGCAGTGTGTCGCCTTTCTCTCCGCCGTACGAGCTGCCATCCGGAGGCCCAAGGTCCCTGGACGTTGTGAAGTCGCCCTTGGAAGAGACGTTCGCGCTGCAGTCTTCCTCCACGGCAGGGGCCTAGGAGGCAGGAGGCCTAGGAGACCTGGAAAGCTCACTAGCGTGAAGGCCCTGCGTGGACTACGTTTTCACGGGAAAGGCTGCACGCCCAAGCTTGTGCATGCAGTCCCTGGGCCTCACTATGAGCCTGCCCGGCACAGTCGTGTTCCCTTTAGCTCTGGCGCCTTGGCGATGCCTCCTGCAAGGACAGGCAAGCACCGTGTTGCTCTCAGGAGAGCGCCCTTTTCCTAACCACGGGGGCACTCCAGCACTGAAGACTGACAGCAGCCCTCTGCTTTCCGGCAGCTTTGAGGCTGGGGCTGCCCTTTGTTGCCGAGAATTGCCACTGTTCGCAGAGCTTCCGAATCCGAAACTTCAAAACTGCCCTAGTGCGTTTAGTTGCAGGCGAGCGAAAAGAGACCGAAGGAGCACTCTGGCACTTCCCCGGTTTCATCTCCAAGCAGGGAGTTGTGCAGTGTGTGAGGAGTCTACGGGACTTCAGGCTCCAGGAAGGTTACGTGTCCTCGCGCCGTCTCTAAGCGTAGGAGAGTTCAGGGGAAGCTCTACCTCTTCGAGACAGCATGTCATGGCTAGTCTCTGCGTGGCCTAGAGAAAGGGCGGGTGAGTAAAAGGGTACCCGGAACGGACACCAGGAGAAGAGTGTTTTCCTTGCCGCCCACGCTCTGCACTGCGTGCCCCTGGCATGGCACCGAAGGCCTGCGAGAGCTGTGTTCCGGAGGTCGCTTGAATGCTTGGGCCAGCTAGCTAGCTGGAGCAAAAGGAGAAGGTTCCCTTTCACTCTGCTTTCAAAGCGGTGACCCGGAGGCACTCGAGAGCCTAATGCTGCGCAGTCGCCCAGAATGGGGGATCCTGTGCGCAGCGTTCCTCTATGGGGCACGGGGAGGAGGAAACGCATACTGGAGCTCCTGCCCCCACCTGCCCCAGAGTCAGTGCACAGCCCCTGCACCCCTCAATGCGTGGACGGGCTAGCTGAAGGATACTTGGAACCCTGTGGAGGGCTCTAGCTTTCCCTTTGGCCATGAGGGCTCTGGGATGCCTCCTGCAGGGCACAGGACACGTTCCCTTTCTCTAGGAACCCTCTCTCGTCGCTCCACACAGGCCTTCCAGAAGTGAAGCCCACACAGGCAGCCACACTCTCCCGCAGGAAACTTGGACGCTGCACGTAGCCTGCTCTCCAGCGGGGGAAAGAGGGCTTTCTTTGCTCACTAGGTCACCGGTATCAGAGTGGCGCCCTGCAGAGACCAGGTAGTTTCTGACAGAGGCCAAGAGTCTCAGGCGGCACCCTGCCCGTCCCTGTTAAGACGCCGTACCAGGGCAATTCTGCACGGGACGGGGAGACTAGCGTGACGTACTTAGTGCCTTGGGCTAGGCCTCGCCGTCCGTACGCCTTGCCAAGAGCTAGTGGGTGCTTCAGGGGAGCAGTGTGCCTTGGCCAGGCTGCTTCGAAAGGCAACTGTCTGCTTGGCGTAGGGAGACAGCAAGCAAGGGCTCCCATTCGAAAGCCCACCGAGAGGGTTGCTTCTTTGCCGCCCAGGTTCAGCGCTGGCAACCACTGGCCGTACACCTCAAAGACCTGCCGGACCTGTGTTCGGGCGGCCGTTAGCAAGCTCGGACGTCTAGCTCTGCCACGAAGGAAGCAGTGTGTCGCCTTTCTCTCCGCCGTACGAGCTGCCATCCGGAGGCCCAAGGTCCCTGGACGTTGTGAAGTCGCCCTTGGAAGAGACGTTCGCGCTGCAGTCTTCCTCCACGGCAGGGGCCTAGGAGGCAGGAGGCCTAGGAGACCTGGAAAGCTCACTAGCGTGAAGGCCCTGCGTGGACTACGTTTTCACGGGAAATGCTGCACGCCCAAGCTTGTGCATGCAGTCCCTGGGCCTCACTATGAGCCTGCCCGGCACAGTCGTGTTCCCTTTAGCTCTGGCGCCTTGGCGATGCCTCCTGCAAGGACAGGCAAGCACCGTGTTGCTCTCAGGAGAGCGCCCTTTTCCTAACCACGGGGGCACTCCAGCACTGAAGACTGACAGCAGCCCTCTGCTTTCCGGCAGCTTTGAGGCTGGGGCTGCCCTTTGTTGCCGAGAATTGCCACTGTTCGCAGAGCTTCCGAATCCGAAACTTCAAAACTGCCCTAGTGCGTTTAGTTGCAGGCGAGCGAAAAGAGACCGAAGGAGCACTCTGGCACTTCCCCGGTTTCATCTCCAAGCAGGGAGTTGTGCAGTGTGTGAGGAGTCTACGGGACTTCAGGCTCCAGGAAGGTTACGTGTCCTCGCGCCGTCTCTAAGCGTAGGAGAGTTCAGGGGAAGCTCTACCTCTTCGAGACAGCATGTCATGGCTAGTCTCTGCGTGGCCTAGAGAAAGGGCGGGTGAGTAAAAGGGTAGCCGGAACGGACACCAGGAGAAGAGTGTTTTCCTTGCCGCCCACGCTCTGCACTGCGTGCCCCTGGCATGGCACCGAAGGCCTGCGAGAGCTGTGTTCCGGAGGTCGCTTGAATGCTTGGGCCAGCTAGCTAGCTGGAGCAAAAGGAGAAGGTTCCCTTTCACTCTGCTTTCAAAGCGGTGACCCGGAGGCACTCGAGAGCCTAATGCTGCGCAGTCGCCCAGAATGGGGGATCCTGTGCGCAGCGTTCCTCTATGGGGCACGGGGAGGAGGAAACGCATACTGGAGCTCCTGCCCCCACCTGCCCCAGAGTCAGTGCACAGCCCCTGCACCCCTCAATGCGTGGACGGGCTAGCTGAAGGATACTTGGAACCCTGTGGAGGGCTCTAGCTTTCCCTTTGGCCATGAGGGCTCTGGGATGCCTCCTGCAGGGCACAGGACACGTTCCCTTTCTCTAGGAACCCTCTCTCGTCGCTCCACACAGGCCTTCCAGAAGTGAAGCCCACACAGGCAGCCACACTCTCCCGCAGGAAACTTGGACGCTGCACGTAGCCTGCTCTCCAGCGGGGGAAAGAGGGCTTTCTTTGCTCACTAGGTCACCGGTATCAGAGTGGCGCCCTGCAGAGACCAGGTAGTTTCTGACAGAGGCCAAGAGTCTCAGGCGGCACCCTGCCCGTCCCTGTTAAGACGCCGTACCAGGGCAATTCTGCACGGGACGGGGAGACTAGCGTGACGTACTTAGTGCCTTGGGCTAGGCCTCGCCGTCCGTACGCCTTGCCAAGAGCTAGTGGGTGCTTCAGGGGAGCAGTGTGCCTTGGCCAGGCTGCTTCGAAAGGCAACTGTCTGCTTGGCGTAGGGAGACAGCAAGCAAGGGCTCCCATTCGAAAGCCCACCGAGAGGGTTGCTTCATTGCCGCCCAGGTTCAGCGCTGGCAACCACTGGCCGTACACCTCAAAGACCTGCCGGACCTGTGTTCGGGCGGCCGTTAGCAAGCTCGGACGTCTAGCTCTGCCACGAAGGAAGCAGTGTGTCGCCTTTCTCTCCGCCGTACGAGCTGCCATCCGGAGGCCCAAGGTCCCTGGACGTTGTGAAGTCGCCCTTGGAAGAGACGTTCGCGCTGCAGTCTTCCTCCACGGCAGGGGCCTAGGAGGCAGGAGGCCTAGGAGACCTGGAAAGCTCACTAGCGTGAAGGCCCTGCGTGGACTACGTTTTCACGGGAAATGCTGCACGCCCAAGCTTGTGCATGCAGTCCCTGGGCCTCACTATGAGCCTGCCCGGCACAGTCGTGTTCCCTTTAGCTCTGGCGCCTTGGCGATGCCTCCTGCAAGGACAGGCAAGCACCGTGTTGCTCTCAGGAGAGCGCCCTTTTCCTAACCACGGGGGCACTCCAGCACTGAAGACTGACAGCAGCCCTCTGCTTTCCGGCAGCTTTGAGGCTGGGGCTGCCCTTTGTTGCCGAGAATTGCCACTGTTCGCAGAGCTTCCGAATCCGAAACTTCAAAACTGCCCTAGTGCGTTTAGTTTCAGGCGAGCGAAAAGAGACCGAAGGAGCACTCTGGCACTTCCCCGGTTTCATCTCCAAGCAGGGAGTTGTGCAGTGTGTGAGGAGTCTACGGGACTTCAGGCTCCAGGAAGGTTACGTGTCCTCGCGCCGTCTCTAAGCGTAGGAGAGTTCAGGGGAAGCTCTACCTCTTCGAGACAGCATGTCATGGCTAGTCTCTGCGTGGCCTAGAGAAAGGGCGGGTGAGTAAAAGGGTAGCCGGAACGGACACCAGGAGAAGAGTGTTTTCCTTGCCGCCCACGCTCTGCACTGCGTGCCCCTGGCATGGCACCGAAGGCCTGCGAGAGCTGTGTTCCGGAGGTCGCTTGAATGCTTGGGCCAGCTAGCTAGCTGGAGCAAAAGGAGAAGGTTCCCTTTCACTCTGCTTTCAAAGCGGTGACCCGGAGGCACTCGAGAGCCTAATGCTGCGCAGTCGCCCAGAATGGGGGATCCTGTGCGCAGCGTTCCTCTATGGGGCACGGGGAGGAGGAAACGCATACTGGAGCTCCTGCCCCCACCTGCCCCAGAGTCAGTGCACAGCCCCTGCACCCCTCAATGCGTGGACGGGCTAGCTGAAGGATACTTGGAACCCTGTGGAGGGCTCTAGCTTTCCCTTTGGCCATGAGGGCTCTGGGATGCCTCCTGCAGGGCACAGGACACGTTCCCTTTCTCTAGGAACCCTCTCTCGTCGCTCCACACAGGCCTTCCAGAAGTGAAGCCCACACAGGCAGCCACACTCTCCCGCAGGAAACTTGGACGCTGCACGTAGCCTGCTCTCCAGCGGGGGAAAGAGGGCTTTCTTTGCTCACTAGGTCACCGGTATCAGAGTGGCGCCCTGCAGAGACCAGGTAGTTTCTGACAGAGGCCAAGAGTCTCAGGCGGCACCCTGCCCGTCCCTGTTAAGACGCCGTACCAGGGCAATTCTGCACGGGACGGGGAGACTAGCGTGACGTACTTAGTGCCTTGGGCTAGGCCTCGCCGTCCGTACGCCTTGCCAAGAGCTAGTGGGTGCTTCAGGGGAGCAGTGTGCCTTGGCCAGGCTGCTTCGAAAGGCAACTGTCTGCTTGGCGTAGGGAGACAGCAAGCAAGGGCTCCCATTCGAAAGCCCACCGAGAGGGTTGCTTCTTTGCCGCCCAGGTTCAGCGCTGGCAACCACTGGCCGTACACCTCAAAGACCTGCCGGACCTGTGTTCGGGCGGCCGTTAGCAAGCTCGGACGTCTAGCTCTGCCACGAAGGAAGCAGTGTGTCGCCTTTCTCTCCGCCGTACGAGCTGCCATCCGGAGGCCCAAGGTCCCTGGACGTTGTGAAGTCGCCCTTGGAAGAGACGTTCGCGCTGCAGTCTTCCTCCACGGCAGGGGCCTAGGAGGCAGGAGGCCTAGGAGACCTGGAAAGCTCACTAGCGTGAAGGCCCTGCGTGGACTACGTTTTCACGGGAAATGCTGCACGCCCAAGCTTGTGCATGCAGTCCCTGGGCCTCACTATGAGCCTGCCCGGCACAGTCGTGTTCCCTTTAGCTCTGGCGCCTTGGCGATGCCTCCTGCAAGGACAGGCAAGCACCGTGTTGCTCTCAGGAGAGCGCCCTTTTCCTAACCACGGGGGCACTCCAGCACTGAAGACTGACAGCAGCCCTCTGCTTTCCGGCAGCTTTGAGGCTGGGGCTGCCCTTTGTTGCCGAGAATTGCCACTGTTCGCAGAGCTTCCGAATCCGAAACTTCAAAACTGCCCTAGTGCGTTTAGTTTCAGGCGAGCGAAAAGAGACCGAAGGAGCACTCTGGCACTTCCCCGGTTTCATCTCCAAGCAGGGAGTTGTGCAGTGTGTGAGGAGTCTACGGGACTTCAGGCTCCAGGAAGGTTACGTGTCCTCGCGCCGTCTCTAAGCGTAGGAGAGTTCAGGGGAAGCTCTACCTCTTCGAGACAGCATGTCATGGCTAGTCTCTGCGTGGCCTAGAGAAAGGGCGGGTGAGTAAAAGGGTAGCCGGAACGGACACCAGGAGAAGAGTGTTTTCCTTGCCGCCCACGCTCTGCACTGCGTGCCCCTGGCATGGCACCGAAGGCCTGCGAGAGCTGTGTTCCGGAGGTCGCTTGAATGCTTGGGCCAGCTAGCTAGCTGGAGCAAAAGGAGAAGGTTCCCTTTCACTCTGCTTTCAAAGCGGTGACCCGGAGGCACTCGAGAGCCTAATGCTGCGCAGTCGCCCAGAATGGGGGATCCTGTGCGCAGCGTTCCTCTATGGGGCACGGGGAGGAGGAAACGCATACTGGAGCTCCTGCCCCCACCTGCCCCAGAGTCAGTGCACAGCCCCTGCACCCCTCAATGCGTGGACGGGCTAGCTGAAGGATACTTGGAACCCTGTGGAGGGCTCTAGCTTTCCCTTTGGCCATGAGGGCTCTGGGATGCCTCCTGCAGGGCACAGGACACGTTCCCTTCCTCTAGGAACCCTCTCTCGTCGCTCCACACAGGCCTTCCAGAAGTGAAGCCCACACAGGCAGCCACACTCTCCCGCAGGAAACTTGGACGCTGCACGTAGCCTGCTCTCCAGCGGGGGAAAGAGGGCTTTCTTTGCTCACTAGGTCACCGGTATCAGAGTGGCGCCCTGCAGAGACCAGGTAGTTTCTGACAGAGGCCAAGAGTCTCAGGCGGCACCCTGCCCGTCCCTGTTAAGACGCCGTACCAGGGCAATTCTGCACGGGACGGGGAGACTAGCGTGACGTACTTAGTGCCTTGGGCTAGGCCTCGCCGTCCGTACGCCTTGCCAAGAGCTAGTGGGTGCTTCAGGGGAGCAGTGTGCCTTGGCCAGGCTGCTTCGAAAGGCAACTGTCTGCTTGGCGTAGGGAGACAGCAAGCAAGGGCTCCCATTCGAAAGCCCACCGAGAGGGTTGCTTCTTTGCCGCCCAGGTTCAGCGCTGGCAACCACTGGCCGTACACCTCAAAGACCTGCCGGACCTGTGTTCGGGCGGCCGTTAGCAAGCTCGGACGTCTAGCTCTGCCACGAAGGAAGCAGTGTGTCGCCTTTCTCTCCGCCGTACGAGCTGCCATCCGGAGGCCCAAGGTCCCTGGACGTTGTGAAGTCGCCCTTGGAAGAGACGTTCGCGCTGCAGTCTTCCTCCACGGCAGGGGCCTAGGAGGCAGGAGGCCTAGGAGACCTGGAAAGCTCACTAGCGTGAAGGCCCTGCGTGGACTACGTTTTCACGGGAAATGCTGCACGCCCAAGCTTGTGCATGCAGTCCCTGGGCCTCACTATGAGCCTGCCCGGCACAGTCGTGTTCCCTTTAGCTCTGGCGCCTTGGCGATGCCTCCTGCAAGGACAGGCAAGCACCGTGTTGCTCTCAGGAGAGCGCCCTTTTCCTAACCACGGGGGCACTCCAGCACTGAAGACTGACAGCAGCCCTCTGCTTTCCGGCAGCTTTGAGGCTGGGGCTGCCCTTTGTTGCTGAGAATTGCCACTGTTCGCAGAGCTTCCGAATCCGAAACTTCAAAACTGCCCTAGTGCGTTTAGTTGCAGGCGAGCGAAAAGAGACCGAAGGAGCACTCTGGCACTTCCCCGGTTTCATCTCCAAGCAGGGAGTTGTGCAGTGTGTGAGGAGTCTACGGGACTTCAGGCTCCAGGAAGGTTACGTGTCCTCGCGCCGTCTCTAAGCGTAGGAGAGTTCAGGGGAAGCTCTACCTCTTCGAGACAGCATGTCATGGCTAGTCTCTGCGTGGCCTAGAGAAAGGGCGGGTGAGTAAAAGGGTAGCCGGAACGGACACCAGGAGAAGAGTGTTTTCCTTGCCGCCCACGCTCTGCACTGCGTGCCCCTGGCATGGCACCGAAGGCCTGCGAGAGCTGTGTTCCGGAGGTCGCTTGAATGCTTGGGCCAGCTAGCTAGCTGGAGCAAAAGGAGAAGGTTCCCTTTCACTCTGCTTTCAAAGCGGTGACCCGGAGGCACTCGAGAGCCTAATGCTGCGCAGTCGCCCAGAATGGGGGATCCTGTGCGCAGCGTTCCTCTATGGGGCACGGGGAGGAGGAAACGCATACTGGAGCTCCTGCCCCCACCTGCCCCAGAGTCAGTGCACAGCCCCTGCACCCCTCAATGCGTGGACGGGCTAGCTGAAGGATACTTGGAACCCTGTGGAGGGCTCGAGCTTTCCCTTTGGCCATGAGGGCTCTGGGATGCCTCCTGCAGGGCACAGGACACGTTCCCTTCCTCTAGGAACCCTCTCTCGTCGCTCCACACAGGCCTTCCAGAAGTGAAGCCCACACAGGCAGCCACACTCTCCCGCAGGAAACTTGGACGCTGCACGTAGCCTGCTCTCCAGCGGGGGAAAGAGGGCTTTCTTTGCTCACTAGGTCACCGGTATCAGAGTGGCGCCCTGCAGAGACCAGGTAGTTTCTGACAGAGGCCAAGAGTCTCAGGCGGCACCCTGCCCGTCCCTGTTAAGACGCCGTACCAGGGCAATTCTGCACGGGACGGGGAGACTAGCGTGACGTACTTAGTGCCTTGGGCTAGGCCTCGCCGTCCGTACGCCTTGCCAAGAGCTAGTGGGTGCTTCAGGGGAGCAGTGTGCCTTGGCCAGGCTGCTTCGAAAGGCAACTGTCTGCTTGGCGTAGGGAGACAGCAAGCAAGGGCTCCCATTCGAAAGCCCACCGAGAGGGTTGCTTCTTTGCCGCCCAGGTTCAGCGCTGGCAACCACTGGCCGTACACCTCAAAGACCTGCCGGACCTGTGTTCGGGCGGCCGTTAGCAAGCTCGGACGTCTAGCTCTGCCACGAAGGAAGCAGTGTGTCGCCTTTCTCTCCGCCGTACGAGCTGCCATCCGGAGGCCCAAGGTCCCTGGACGTTGTGAAGTCGCCCTTGGAAGAGACGTTCGCGCTGCAGTCTTCCTCCACGGCAGGGGCCTAGGAGGCAGGAGGCCTAGGAGACCTGGAAAGCTCACTAGCGTGAAGGCCCTGCGTGGACTACGTTTTCACGGGAAATGCTGCACGCCCAAGCTTGTGCATGCAGTCCCTGGGCCTCACTATGAGCCTGCCCGGCACAGTCGTGTTCCCTTTAGCTCTGGCGCCTTGGCGATGCCTCCTGCAAGGACAGGCAAGCACCGTGTTGCTCTCAGGAGAGCGCCCTTTTCCTAACCACGGGGGCACTCCAGCACTGAAGACTGACAGCAGCCCTCTGCTTTCCGGCAGCTTTGAGGCTGGGGCTGCCCTTTGTTGCTGAGAATTGCCACTGTTCGCAGAGCTTCCGAATCCGAAACTTCAAAACTGCCCTAGTGCGTTTAGTTGCAGGCGAGCGAAAAGAGACCGAAGGAGCACTCTGGCACTTCCCCGGTTTCATCTCCAAGCAGGGAGTTGTGCAGTGTGTGAGGAGTCTACGGGACTTCAGGCTCCAGGAAGGTTACGTGTCCTCGCGCCGTCTCTAAGCGTAGGAGAGTTCAGGGGAAGCTCTACCTCTTCGAGACAGCATGTCATGGCTAGTCTCTGCGTGGCCTAGAGAAAGGGCGGGTGAGTAAAAGGGTAGCCGGAACGGACACCAGGAGAAGAGTGTTTTCCTTGCCGCCCACGCTCTGCACTGCGTGCCCCTGGCATGGCACCGAAGGCCTGCGAGAGCTGTGTTCCGGAGGTCGCTTGAATGCTTGGGCCAGCTAGCTAGCTGGAGCAAAAGGAGAAGGTTCCCTTTCACTCTGCTTTCAAAGCGGTGACCCGGAGGCACTCGAGAGCCTAATGCTGCGCAGTCGCCCAGAATGGGGGATCCTGTGCGCAGCGTTCCTCTATGGGGCACGGGGAGGAGGAAACGCATACTGGAGCTCCTGCCCCCACCTGCCCCAGAGTCAGTGCACAGCCCCTGCACCCCTCAATGCGTGGACGGGCTAGCTGAAGGATACTTGGAACCCTGTGGAGGGCTCTAGCTTTCCCTTTGGCCATGAGGGCTCTGGGATGCCTCCTGCAGGGCACAGGACACGTTCCCTTCCTCTAGGAACCCTCTCTCGTCGCTCCACACAGGCCTTCCAGAAGTGAAGCCCACACAGGCAGCCACACTCTCCCGCAGGAAACTTGGACGCTGCACGTAGCCTGCTCTCCAGCGGGGGAAAGAGGGCTTTCTTTGCTCACTAGGTCACCGGTATCAGAGTGGCGCCCTGCAGAGACCAGGTAGTTTCTGACAGAGGCCAAGAGTCTCAGGCGGCACCCTGCCCGTCCCTGTTAAGACGCCGTACCAGGGCAATTCTGCACGGGACGGGGAGACTAGCGTGACGTACTTAGTGCCTTGGGCTAGGCCTCGCCGTCCGTACGCCTTGCCAAGAGCTAGTGGGTGCTTCAGGGGAGCAGTGTGCCTTGGCCAGGCTGCTTCGAAAGGCAACTGTCTGCTTGGCGTAGGGAGACAGCAAGCAAGGGCTCCCATTCGAAAGCCCACCGAGAGGGTTGCTTCTTTGCCGCCCAGGTTCAGCGCTGGCAACCACTGGCCGTACACCTCAAAGACCTGCCGGACCTGTGTTCGGGCGGCCGTTAGCAAGCTCGGACGTCTAGCTCTGCCACGAAGGAAGCAGTGTGTCGCCTTTCTCTCCGCCGTACGAGCTGCCATCCGGAGGCCCAAGGTCCCTGGACGTTGTGAAGTCGCCCTTGGAAGAGACGTTCGCGCTGCAGTCTTCCTCCACGGCAGGGGCCTAGGAGGCAGGAGGCCTAGGAGACCTGGAAAGCTCACTAGCGTGAAGGCCCTGCGTGGACTACGTTTTCACGGGAAATGCTGCACGCCCAAGCTTGTGCATGCAGTCCCTGGGCCTCACTATGAGCCTGCCCGGCACAGTCGTGTTCCCTTTAGCTCTGGCGCCTTGGCGATGCCTCCTGCAAGGACAGGCAAGCACCGTGTTGCTCTCAGGAGAGCGCCCTTTTCCTAACCACGGGGGCACTCCAGCACTGAAGACTGACAGCAGCCCTCTGCTTTCCGGCAGCTTTGAGGCTGGGGCTGCCCTTTGTTGCTGAGAATTGCCACTGTTCGCAGAGCTTCCGAATCCGAAACTTCAAAACTGCCCTAGTGCGTTTAGTTGCAGGCGAGCGAAAAGAGACCGAAGGAGCACTCTGGCACTTCCCCGGTTTCATCTCCAAGCAGGGAGTTGTGCAGTGTGTGAGGAGTCTACGGGACTTCAGGCTCCAGGAAGGTTACGTGTCCTCGCGCCGTCTCTAAGCGTAGGAGAGTTCAGGGGAAGCTCTACCTCTTCGAGACAGCATGTCATGGCTAGTCTCTGCGTGGCCTAGAGAAAGGGCGGGTGAGTAAAAGGGTAGCCGGAACGGACACCAGGAGAAGAGTGTTTTCCTTGCAGCCCACGCTCTGCACTGCGTGCCCCTGGCATGGCACCGAAGGCCTGCGAGAGCTGTGTTCCGGAGGTCGCTTGAATGCTTGGGCCAGCTAGCTAGCTGGAGCAAAAGGAGAAGGTTCCCTTTCACTCTGCTTTCAAAGCGGTGACCCGGAGGCACTCGAGAGCCTAATGCTGCGCAGTCGCCCAGAATGGGGGATCCTGTGCGCAGCGTTCCTCTATGGGGCACGGGGAGGAGGAAACGCACACTGGAGCTCCTGCCCCCACCTGCCCCAGAGTCAGTGCACAGCCCCTGCACGCCTCAATGCGTGGACGGGCTAGCTGAAGGATACTTGGAACCCTGTGGAGGGCTCTAGCTTTCCCTTTGGCCATGAGGGCTCTGGGATGCCTCCTGCAGGGCACAGGACACGTTCCCTTTCTCTAGGAACCCTCTCTCGTCGCTCCACACAGGCCTTCCAGAAGTGAAGCCCACACAGGCAGCCACACTCTCCCGCAGGAAACTTGGACGCTGCACGTAGCCTGCTCTCCAGCGGGGGAAAGAGGGCTTTCTTTGCTCACTAGGTCACCGGTATCAGAGTGGCGCCCTGCAGAGTCCAGGTAGTTTCTGACAGAGGCCAAGAGTCTCAGGCGGCACCCTGCCCGTCCCTGTTAAGACGCCGTACCAGGGCAATTCTGCACGGGACGGGGAGACTAGCGTGACGTACTTAGTGCCTTGGGCTAGGCCTCGCCGTCCGTACGCCTTGCCAAGAGCTAGTGGGTGCTTCAGGGGAGCAGTGTGCCTTGGCCAGGCTGCTTCGAAAGGCAACTGTCTGCTTGGCGTAGGGAGACAGCAAGCAAGGGCTCCCATTCGAAAGCCCACCGAGAGGGTTGCTTCTTTGCCGCCCAGGTTCAGCGCTGGCAACCACTGGCCGTACACCTCAAAGACCTGCCGGACCTGTGTTCGGGCGGCCGTTAGCAAGCTCGGACGTCTAGCTCTGCCACGAAGGAAGCAGTGTGTCGCCTTTCTCTCCGCCGTACGAGCTGCCATCCGGAGGCCCAAGGTCCCTGGACGTTGTGAAGTCGCCCTTGGAAGAGACGTTCGCGCTGCAGTCTTCCTCCACGGCAGGGGCCTAGGAGGCAGGAGGCCTAGGAGACCTGGAAAGCTCACTAGCGTGAAGGCCCTGCGTGGACTACGTTTTCACGGGAAATGCTGCACGCCCAAGCTTGTGCATGCAGTCCCTGGGCCTCACTATGAGCCTGCCCGGCACAGTCGTGTTCCCTTTAGCTCTGGCGCCTTGGCGATGCCTCCTGCAAGGACAGGCAAGCACCGTGTTGCTCTCAGGAGAGCGCCCTTTTCCTAACCACGGGGGCACTCCAGCACTGAAGACTGACAGCAGCCCTCTGCTTTCCGGCAGCTTTGAGGCTGGGGCTGCCCTTTGTTGCTGAGAATTGCCACTGTTCGCAGAGCTTCCGAATCCGAAACTTCAAAACTGCCCTAGTGCGTTTAGTTGCAGGCGAGCGAAAAGAGACCGAAGGAGCACTCTGGCACTTCCCCGGTTTCATCTCCAAGCAGGGAGTTGTGCAGTGTGTGAGGAGTCTACGGGACTTCAGGCTCCAGGAAGGTTACGTGTCCTCGCGCCGTCTCTAAGCGTAGGAGAGTTCAGGGGAAGCTCTACCTCTTCGAGACAGCATGTCATGGCTAGTCTCTGCGTGGCCTAGAGAAAGGGCGGGTGAGTAAAAGGGTAGCCGGAACGGACACCAGGAGAAGAGTGTTTTCCTTGCAGCCCACGCTCTGCACTGCGTGCCCCTGGCATGGCACCGAAGGCCTGCGAGAGCTGTGTTCCGGAGGTCGCTTGAATGCTTGGGCCAGCTAGCTAGCTGGAGCAAAAGGAGAAGGTTCCCTTTCACTCTGCTTTCAAAGCGGTGACCCGGAGGCACTCGAGAGCCTAATGCTGCGCAGTCGCCCAGAATGGGGGATCCTGTGCGCAGCGTTCCTCTATGGGGCACGGGGAGGAGGAAACGCACACTGGAGCTCCTGCCCCCACCTGCCCCAGAGTCAGTGCACAGCCCCTGCACGCCTCAATGCGTGGACGGGCTAGCTGAAGGATACTTGGAACCCTGTGGAGGGCTCTAGCTTTCCCTTTGGCCATGAGGGCTCTGGGATGCCTCCTGCAGGGCACAGGACACGTTCCCTTTCTCTAGGAACCCTCTCTCGTCGCTCCACACAGGCCTTCCAGAAGTGAAGCCCACACAGGCAGCCACACTCTCCCGCAGGAAACTTGGACGCTGCACGTAGCCTGCTCTCCAGCGGGGGAAAGAGGGCTTTCTTTGCTCACTAGGTCACCGGTATCAGAGTGGCGCCCTGCAGAGTCCAGGTAGTTTCTGACAGAGGCCAAGAGTCTCAGGCGGCACCCTGCCCGTCCCTGTTAAGACGCCGTACCAGGGCAATTCTGCATGGGACGGGGAGACTAGCGTGACGTACTTAGTGCCTTGGGCTAGGCCTCGCCGTCCGTACGCCTTGCCAAAAGCTAGTGGGTGCTTCAGGGGAGCAGTGTGCCTTGGCCAGGCTGCTTCGAAAGGCAACTGTCTGCTTGGCGTAGGGAGACAGCAAGCAAGGGCTCCCATTCGAAAGCCCACCGAGAGGGTTGCTTCATTGCCGCCCAGGTTCAGCGCTGGCAACCACTGGCCGTACACCTCAAAGACCTGCCGGACCTGTGTTCGGGCGGCCGTTAGCAAGCTCGGACGTCTAGCTCTGCCACGAAGGAAGCAGTGTGTCGCCTTTCTCTCCGCCTTACGAGCTGCCATCCGGAGGCCCAAGGTCCCTGGACGTTGTGAAGTCGCCCTTGGAAGAGACGTTCGCGCTGCAGTCTTCCTCCACGGCAGGGGCCTAGGAGGCAGGAGGCCTAGGAGACCTGGAAAGCTCACTAGCGTGAAGGCCCTGCGTGGACTACGTTTTCACGGGAAATGCTGCACGCCCAAGCTTGTGCATGCAGTCCCTGGGCCTCACTATGAGCCTGCCCGGCACAGTCGTGTTCCCTTTAGCTCTGGCGCCTTGGCGATGCCTCCTGCAAGGACAGGCAAGCACCGTGTTGCTCTCAGGAGAGCGCCCTTTTCCTAACCACGGGGGCACTCCAGCACTGAAGACTGACAGCAGCCCTCTGCTTTCCGGCAGCTTTGAGGCTGGGGCTGCCCTTTGTTGCTGAGAATTGCCACTGTTCGCAGAGCTTCCGAATCCGAAACTTCAAAACTGCCCTAGTGCGTTTAGTTGCAGGCGAGCGAAAAGAGACCGAAGGAGCACTCTGGCACTTCCCCGGTTTCATCTCCAAGCAGGGAGTTGTGCAGTGTGTGAGGAGTCTACGGGACTTCAGGCTCCAGGAAGGTTACGTGTCCTCGCGCCGTCTCTAAGCGTAGGAGAGTTCAGGGGAAGCTCTACCTCTTCGAGACAGCATGTCATGGCTAGTCTCTGCGTGGCCTAGAGAAAGGGCGGGTGAGTAAAAGGGTAGCCGGAACGGACACCAGGAGAAGAGTGTTTTCCTTGCAGCCCACGCTCTGCACTGCGTGCCCCTGGCATGGCACCGAAGGCCTGCGAGAGCTGTGTTCCGGAGGTCGCTTGAATGCTTGGGCCAGCTAGCTAGCTGGAGCAAAAGGAGAAGGTTCCCTTTCACTCTGCTTTCAAAGCGGTGACCCGGAGGCACTCGAGAGCCTAATGCTGCGCAGTCGCCCAGAATGGGGGATCCTGTGCGCAGCGTTCCTCTATGGGGCACGGGGAGGAGGAAACGCACACTGGAGCTCCTGCCCCCACCTGCCCCAGAGTCAGTGCACAGCCCCTGCACGCCTCAATGCGTGGACGGGCTAGCTGAAGGATACTTGGAACCCTGTGGAGGGCTCTAGCTTTCCCTTTGGCCATGAGGGCTCTGGGATGCCTCCTGCAGGGCACAGGACACGTTCCCTTTCTCTAGGAACCCTCTCTCGTCGCTCCACACAGGCCTTCCAGAAGTGAAGCCCACACAGGCAGCCACACTCTCCCGCAGGAAACTTGGACGCTGCACGTAGCCTGCTCTCCAGCGGGGGAAAGAGGGCTTTCTTTGCTCACTAGGTCACCGGTATCAGAGTGGCGCCCTGCAGAGTCCAGGTAGTTTCTGACAGAGGCCAAGAGTCTCAGGCGGCACCCTGCCCGTCCCTGTTAAGACGCCGTACCAGGGCAATTCTGCACGGGACGGGGAGACTAGCGTGACGTACTTAGTGCCTTGGGCTAGGCCTCGCCGTCCGTACGCCTTGCCAAAAGCTAGTGGGTGCTTCAGGGGAGCAGTGTGCCTTGGCCAGGCTGCTTCGAAAGGCAACTGTCTGCTTGGCGTAGGGAGACAGCAAGCAAGGGCTCCCATTCGAAAGCCCACCGAGAGGGTTGCTTCATTGCCGCCCAGGTTCAGCGCTGGCAACCACTGGCCGTACACCTCAAAGACCTGCCGGACCTGTGTTCGGGCGGCCGTTAGCAAGCTCGGACGTCTAGCTCTGCCACGAAGGAAGCAGTGTGTCGCCTTTCTCTCCGCCTTACGAGCTGCCATCCGGAGGCCCAAGGTCCCTGGACGTTGTGAAGTCGCCCTTGGAAGAGACGTTCGCGCTGCAGTCTTCCTCCACGGCAGGGGCCTAGGAGGCAGGAGGCCTAGGAGACCTGGAAAGCTCACTAGCGTGAAGGCCCTGCGTGGACTACGTTTTCACGGGAAATGCTGCACGCCCAAGCTTGTGCATGCAGTCCCTGGGCCTCACTATGAGCCTGCCCGGCACAGTCGTGTTCCCTTTAGCTCTGGCGCCTTGGCGATGCCTCCTGCAAGGACAGGCAAGCACCGTGTTGCTCTCAGGAGAGCGCCCTTTTCCTAACCACGGGGGCACTCCAGCACTGAAGACTGACAGCAGCCCTCTGCTTTCCGGCAGCTTTGAGGCTGGGGCTGCCCTTTGTTGCTGAGAATTGCCACTGTTCGCAGAGCTTCCGAATCCGAAACTTCAAAACTGCCCTAGTGCGTTTAGTTGCAGGCGAGCGAAAAGAGACCGAAGGAGCACTCTGGCACTTCCCCGGTTTCATCTCCAAGCAGGGAGTTGTGCAGTGTGTGAGGAGTCTACGGGACTTCAGGCTCCAGGAAGGTTACGTGTCCTCGCGCCGTCTCTAAGCGTAGGAGAGTTCAGGGGAAGCTCTACCTCTTCGAGACAGCATGTCATGGCTAGTCTCTGCGTGGCCTAGAGAAAGGGCGGGTGAGTAAAAGGGTAGCCGGAACGGACACCAGGAGAAGAGTGTTTTCCTTGCAGCCCACGCTCTGCACTGCGTGCCCCTGGCATGGCACCGAAGGCCTGCGAGAGCTGTGTTCCGGAGGTCGCTTGAATGCTTGGGCCAGCTAGCTAGCTGGAGCAAAAGGAGAAGGTTCCCTTTCACTCTGCTTTCAAAGCGGTGACCCGGAGGCACTCGAGAGCCTAATGCTGCGCAGTCGCCCAGAATGGGGGATCCTGTGCGCAGCGTTCCTCTATGGGGCACGGGGAGGAGGAAACGCACACTGGAGCTCCTGCCCCCACCTGCCCCAGAGTCAGTGCACAGCCCCTGCACGCCTCAATGCGTGGACGGGCTAGCTGAAGGATACTTGGAACCCTGTGGAGGGCTCTAGCTTTCCCTTTGGCCATGAGGGCTCTGGGATGCCTCCTGCAGGGCACAGGACACGTTCCCTTTCTCTAGGAACCCTCTCTCGTCGCTCCACACAGGCCTTCCAGAAGTGAAGCCCACACAGGCAGCCACACTCTCCCGCAGGAAACTTGGACGCTGCACGTAGCCTGCTCTCCAGCGGGGGAAAGAGGGCTTTCTTTGCTCACTAGGTCACCGGTATCAGAGTGGCGCCCTGCAGAGTCCAGGTAGTTTCTGACAGAGGCCAAGAGTCTCAGGCGGCACCCTGCCCGTCCCTGTTAAGACGCCGTACCAGGGCAATTCTGCACGGGACGGGGAGACTAGCGTGACGTACTTAGTGCCTTGGGCTAGGCCTCGCCGTCCGTACGCCTTGCCAAAAGCTAGTGGGTGCTTCAGGGGAGCAGTGTGCCTTGGCCAGGCTGCTTCGAAAGGCAACTGTCTGCTTGGCGTAGGGAGACAGCAAGCAAGGGCTCCCATTCGAAAGCCCACCGAGAGGGTTGCTTCATTGCCGCCCAGGTTCAGCGCTGGCAACCACTGGCCGTACACCTCAAAGACCTGCCGGACCTGTGTTCGGGCGGCCGTTAGCAAGCTCGGACGTCTAGCTCTGCCACGAAGGAAGCAGTGTGTCGCCTTTCTCTCCGCCTTACGAGCTGCCATCCGGAGGCCCAAGGTCCCTGGACGTTGTGAAGTCGCCCTTGGAAGAGACGTTCGCGCTGCAGTCTTCCTCCACGGCAGGGGCCTAGGAGGCAGGAGGCCTAGGAGACCTGGAAAGCTCACTAGCGTGAAGGCCCTGCGTGGACTACGTTTTCACGGGAAATGCTGCACGCCCAAGCTTGTGCATGCAGTCCCTGGGCCTCACTATGAGCCTGCCCGGCACAGTCGTGTTCCCTTTAGCTCTGGCGCCTTGGCGATGCCTCCTGCAAGGACAGGCAAGCACCGTGTTGCTCTCAGGAGAGCGCCCTTTTCCTAACCACGGGGGCACTCCAGCACTGAAGACTGACAGCAGCCCTCTGCTTTCCGGCAGCTTTGAGGCTGGGGCTGCCCTTTGTTGCTGAGAATTGCCACTGTTCGCAGAGCTTCCGAATCCGAAACTTCAAAACTGCCCTAGTGCGTTTAGTTGCAGGCGAGCGAAAAGAGACCGAAGGAGCACTCTGGCACTTCCCCGGTTTCATCTCCAAGCAGGGAGTTGTGCAGTGTGTGAGGAGTCTACGGGACTTCAGGCTCCAGGAAGGTTACGTGTCCTCGCGCCGTCTCTAAGCGTAGGAGAGTTCAGGGGAAGCTCTACCTCTTCGAGACAGCATGTCATGGCTAGTCTCTGCGTGGCCTAGAGAAAGGGCGGGTGAGTAAAAGGGTAGCCGGAACGGACACCAGGAGAAGAGTGTTTTCCTTGCAGCCCACGCTCTGCACTGCGTGCCCCTGGCATGGCACCGAAGGCCTGCGAGAGCTGTGTTCCGGAGGTCGCTTGAATGCTTGGGCCAGCTAGCTAGCTGGAGCAAAAGGAGAAGGTTCCCTTTCACTCTGCTTTCAAAGCGGTGACCCGGAGGCACTCGAGAGCCTAATGCTGCGCAGTCGCCCAGAATGGGGGATCCTGTGCGCAGCGTTCCTCTATGGGGCACGGGGAGGAGGAAACGCACACTGGAGCTCCTGCCCCCACCTGCCCCAGAGTCAGTGCACAGCCCCTGCACGCCTCAATGCGTGGACGGGCTAGCTGAAGGATACTTGGAACCCTGTGGAGGGCTCTAGCTTTCCCTTTGGCCATGAGGGCTCTGGGATGCCTCCTGCAGGGCACAGGACACGTTCCCTTTCTCTAGGAACCCTCTCTCGTCGCTCCACACAGGCCTTCCAGAAGTGAAGCCCACACAGGCAGCCACACTCTCCCGCAGGAAACTTGGACGCTGCACGTAGCCTGCTCTCCAGCGGGGGAAAGAGGGCTTTCTTTGCTCACTAGGTCACCGGTATCAGAGTGGCGCCCTGCAGAGTCCAGGTAGTTTCTGACAGAGGCCAAGAGTCTCAGGCGGCACCCTGCCCGTCCCTGTTAAGACGCCGTACCAGGGCAATTCTGCATGGGACGGGGAGACTAGCGTGACGTACTTAGTGCCTTGGGCTAGGCCTCGCCGTCCGTACGCCTTGCCAAAAGCTAGTGGGTGCTTCAGGGGAGCAGTGTGCCTTGGCCAGGCTGCTTCGAAAGGCAACTGTCTGCTTGGCGTAGGGAGACAGCAAGCAAGGGCTCCCATTCGAAAGCCCACCGAGAGGGTTGCTTCATTGCCGCCCAGGTTCAGCGCTGGCAACCACTGGCCGTACACCTCAAAGACCTGCCGGACCTGTGTTCGGGCGGCCGTTAGCAAGCTCGGACGTCTAGCTCTGCCACGAAGGAAGCAGTGTGTCGCCTTTCTCTCCGCCTTACGAGCTGCCATCCGGAGGCCCAAGGTCCCTGGACGTTGTGAAGTCGCCCTTGGAAGAGACGTTCGCGCTGCAGTCTTCCTCCACGGCAGGGGCCTAGGAGGCAGGAGGCCTAGGAGACCTGGAAAGCTCACTAGCGTGAAGGCCCTGCGTGGACTACGTTTTCACGGGAAATGCTGCACGCCCAAGCTTGTGCATGCAGTCCCTGGGCCTCACTATGAGCCTGCCCGGCACAGTCGTGTTCCCTTTAGCTCTGGCGCCTTGGCGATGCCTCCTGCAAGGACAGGCAAGCACCGTGTTGCTCTCAGGAGAGCGCCCTTTTCCTAACCACGGGGGCACTCCAGCACTGAAGACTGACAGCAGCCCTCTGCTTTCCGGCAGCTTTGAGGCTGGGGCTGCCCTTTGTTGCTGAGAATTGCCACTGTTCGCAGAGCTTCCGAATCCGAAACTTCAAAACTGCCCTAGTGCGTTTAGTTGCAGGCGAGCGAAAAGAGACCGAAGGAGCACTCTGGCACTTCCCCGGTTTCATCTCCAAGCAGGGAGTTGTGCAGTGTGTGAGGAGTCTACGGGACTTCAGGCTCCAGGAAGGTTACGTGTCCTCGCGCCGTCTCTAAGCGTAGGAGAGTTCAGGGGAAGCTCTACCTCTTCGAGACAGCATGTCATGGCTAGTCTCTGCGTGGCCTAGAGAAAGGGCGGGTGAGTAAAAGGGTAGCCGGAACGGACACCAGGAGAAGAGTGTTTTCCTTGCAGCCCACGCTCTGCACTGCGTGCCCCTGGCATGGCACCGAAGGCCTGCGAGAGCTGTGTTCCGGAGGTCGCTTGAGTGCTTGGGCCAGCCAGCTAGCTGGAGCAAAAGGAGAAGGTTCCCTTTCACTCTGCTTTCAAAGCGGTGACCCGGAGGCACTCGAGAGCCTAATGCTGCGCAGTCGCCCAGAATGGGGGATCCTGTGCGCAGCGTTCCTCTATGGGGCACGGGGAGGAGGAAACGCACACTGGAGCTCCTGCCCCCACCTGCCCCAGAGTCAGTGCACAGCCCCTGCACGCCTCAATGCGTGGACGGGCTAGCTGAAGGATACTTGGAACCCTGTGGAGGGCTCTAGCTTTCCCTTTGGCCATGAGGGCTCTGGGATGCCTCCTGCAGGGCACAGGACACGTTCCCTTTCTCTAGGAACCCTCTCTCGTCGCTCCACACAGGCCTTGCAGAAGTGAAGCCCACACAGGCAGCCACACTCTCCCGCAGGAAACTTGGACGCTGCACGTAGCCTGCTCTCCAGCGGGGGAAAGAGGGCTTTCTTTGCTCACTAGGTCACCGGTATCAGAGTGGCGCCCTGCAGAGTCCAGGTAGTTTCTGACAGAGGCCAAGAGTCTCAGGCGGCACCCTGCCCGTCCCTGTTAAGACGCCGTACCAGGGCAATTCTGCATGGGACGGGGAGACTAGCGTGACGTACTTAGTGCCTTGGGCTAGGCCTCGCCGTCCGTACGCCTTGCCAAAAGCTAGTGGGTGCTTCAGGGGAGCAGTGTGCCTTGGCCAGGCTGCTTCGAAAGGCAACTGTCTGCTTGGCGTAGGGAGACAGCAAGCAAGGGCTCCCATTCGAAAGCCCACCGAGAGGGTTGCTTCATTGCCGCCCAGGTTCAGCGCTGGCAACCACTGGCCGTACACCTCAAAGACCTGCCGGACCTGTGTTCGGGCGGCCGTTAGCAAGCTCGGACGTCTAGCTCTGCCACGAAGGAAGCAGTGTGTCGCCTTTCTGTCCGCCTTACGAGCTGCCATCCGGAGGCCCAAGGTCCCTGGACGTTGTGAAGTCGCCCTTGGAAGAGACGTTCGCGCTGCAGTCTTCCTCCACGGCAGGGGCCTAGGAGGCAGGAGGCCTAGGAGACCTGGAAAGCTCACTAGCGTGAAGGCCCTGCGTGGACTACGTTTTCACGGGAAATGCTGCACGCCCAAGCTTGTGCATGCAGTCCCTGGGCCTCACTATGAGCCTGCCCGGCACAGTCGTGTTCCCTTTAGCTCTGGCGCCTTGGCGATGCCTCCTGCAAGGACAGGCAAGCACCGTGTTGCTCTCAGGAGAGCGCCCTTTTCCTAACCACGGGGGCACTCCAGCACTGAAGACTGACAGCAGCCCTCTGCTTTCCGGCAGCTTTGAGGCTGGGGCTGCCCTTTGTTGCTGAGAATTGCCACTGTTCGCAGAGCTTCCGAATCCGAAACTTCAAAACTGCCCTAGTGCGTTTAGTTGCAGGCGAGCGAAAAGAGACCGAAGGAGCACTCTGGCACTTCCCCGGTTTCATCTCCAAGCAGGGAGTTGTGCAGTGTGTGAGGAGTCTACGGGACTTCAGGCTCCAGGAAGGTTACGTGTCCTCGCGCCGTCTCTAAGCGTAGGAGAGTTCAGGGGAAGCTCTACCTCTTCGAGACAGCATGTCATGGCTAGTCTCTGCGTGGCCTAGAGAAAGGGCGGGTGAGTAAAAGGGTAGCCGGAACGGACACCAGGAGAAGAGTGTTTTCCTTGCAGCCCACGCTCTGCACTGCGTGCCCCTGGCATGGCACCGAAGGCCTGCGAGAGCTGTGTTCCGGAGGTCGCTTGAGTGCTTGGGCCAGCCAGCTAGCTGGAGCAAAAGGAGAAGGTTCCCTTTCACTCTGCTTTCAAAGCGGTGACCCGGAGGCACTCGAGAGCCTAATGCTGCGCAGTCGCCCAGAATGGGGGATCCTGTGCGCAGCGTTCCTCTATGGGGCACGGGGAGGAGGAAACGCACACTGGAGCTCCTGCCCCCACCTGCCCCAGAGTCAGTGCACAGCCCCTGCACGCCTCAATGCGTGGACGGGCTAGCTGAAGGATACTTGGAACCCTGTGGAGGGCTCTAGCTTTCCCTTTGGCCATGAGGGCTCTGGGATGCCTCCTGCAGGGCACAGGACACGTTCCCTTTCTCTAGGAACCCTCTCTCGTCGCTCCACACAGGCCTTGCAGAAGTGAAGCCCACACAGGCAGCCACACTCTCCCGCAGGAAACTTGGACGCTGCACGTAGCCTGCTCTCCAGCGGGGGAAAGAGGGCTTTCTTTGCTCACTAGGTCACCGGTATCAGAGTGGCGCCCTGCAGAGTCCAGGTAGTTTCTGACAGAGGCCAAGAGTCTCAGGCGGCACCCTGCCCGTCCCTGTTAAGACGCCGTACCAGGGCAATTCTGCATGGGACGGGGAGACTAGCGTGACGTACTTAGTGCCTTGGGCTAGGCCTCGCCGTCCGTACGCCTTGCCAAAAGCTAGTGGGTGCTTCAGGGGAGCAGTGTGCCTTGGCCAGGCTGCTTCGAAAGGCAACTGTCTGCTTGGCGTAGGGAGACAGCAAGCAAGGGCTCCCATTCGAAAGCCCACCGAGAGGGTTGCTTCATTGCCGCCCAGGTTCAGCGCTGGCAACCACTGGCCGTACACCTCAAAGACCTGCCGGACCTGTGTTCGGGCGGCCGTTAGCAAGCTCGGACGTCTAGCTCTGCCACGAAGGAAGCAGTGTGTCGCCTTTCTCTCCGCCTTACGAGCTGCCATCCGGAGGCCCAAGGTCCCTGGACGTTGTGAAGTCGCCCTTGGAAGAGACGTTCGCGCTGCAGTCTTCCTCCACGGCAGGGGCCTAGGAGGCAGGAGGCCTAGGAGACCTGGAAAGCTCACTAGCGTGAAGGCCCTGCGTGGACTACGTTTTCACGGGAAAGGCTGCACGCCCAAGCTTGTGCATGCAGTCCCTGGGCCTCACTATGAGCCTGCCCGGCACAGTCGTGTTCCCTTTAGCTCTGGCGCCTTGGCGATGCCTCCTGCAAGGACAGGCAAGCACCGTGTTGCTCTCAGGAGAGCGCCCTTTTCCTAACCACGGGGGCACTCCAGCACTGAAGACTGACAGCAGCCCTCTGCTTTCCGGCAGCTTTGAGGCTGGGGCTGCCCTTTGTTGCTGAGAATTGCCACTGTTCGCAGAGCTTCCGAATCCGAAACTTCAAAACTGCCCTAGTGCGTTTAGTTGCAGGCGAGCGAAAAGAGACCGAAGGAGCACTCTGGCACTTCCCCGGTTTCATCTCCAAGCAGGGAGTTGTGCAGTGTGTGAGGAGTCTACGGGACTTCAGGCTCCAGGAAGGTTACGTGTCCTCGCGCCGTCTCTAAGCGTAGGAGAGTTCAGGGGAAGCTCTACCTCTTCGAGACAGCATGTCATGGCTAGTCTCTGCGTGGCCTAGAGAAAGGGCGGGTGAGTAAAAGGGTAGCCGGAACGGACACCAGGAGAAGAGTGTTTTCCTTGCAGCCCACGCTCTGCACTGCGTGCCCCTGGCATGGCACCGAAGGCCTGCGAGAGCTGTGTTCCGGAGGTCGCTTGAGTGCTTGGGCCAGCCAGCTAGCTGGAGCAAAAGGAGAAGGTTCCCTTTCACTCTGCTTTCAAAGCGGTGACCCGGAGGCACTCGAGAGCCTAATGCTGCGCAGTCGCCCAGAATGGGGGATCCTGTGCGCAGCGTTCCTCTATGGGGCACGGGGAGGAGGAAACGCACACTGGAGCTCCTGCCCCCACCTGCCCCAGAGTCAGTGCACAGCCCCTGCACGCCTCAATGCGTGGACGGGCTAGCTGAAGGATACTTGGAACCCTGTGGAGGGCTCTAGCTTTCCCTTTGGCCATGAGGGCTCTGGGATGCCTCCTGCAGGGCACAGGACACGTTCCCTTTCTCTAGGAACCCTCTCTCGTCGCTCCACACAGGCCTTCCAGAAGTGAAGCCCACACAGGCAGCCACACTCTCCCGCAGGAAACTTGGACGCTGCACGTAGCCTGCTCTCCAGCGGGGGAAAGAGGGCTTTCTTTGCTCACTAGGTCACCGGTATCAGAGTGGCGCCCTGCAGAGTCCAGGTAGTTTCTGACAGAGGCCAAGAGTCTCAGGCGGCACCCTGCCCGTCCCTGTTAAGACGCCGTACCAGGGCAATTCTGCATGGGACGGGGAGACTAGCGTGACGTACTTAGTGCCTTGGGCTAGGCCTCGCCGTCCGTACGCCTTGCCAAAAGCTAGTGGGTGCTTCAGGGGAGCAGTGTGCCTTGGCCAGGCTGCTTCGAAAGGCAACTGTCTGCTTGGCGTAGGGAGACAGCAAGCAAGGGCTCCCATTCGAAAGCCCACCGAGAGGGTTGCTTCATTGCCGCCCAGGTTCAGCGCTGGCAACCACTGGCCGTACACCTCAAAGACCTGCCGGACCTGTGTTCGGGCGGCCGTTAGCAAGCTCGGACGTCTAGCTCTGCCACGAAGGAAGCAGTGTGTCGCCTTTCTCTCCGCCTTACGAGCTGCCATCCGGAGGCCCAAGGTCCCTGGACGTTGTGAAGTCGCCCTTGGAAGAGACGTTCGCGCTGCAGTCTTCCTCCACGGCAGGGGCCTAGGAGGCAGGAGGCCTAGGAGACCTGGAAAGCTCACTAGCGTGAAGGCCCTGCGTGGACTACGTTTTCACGGGAAAGGCTGCACGCCCAAGCTTGTGCATGCAGTCCCTGGGCCTCACTATGAGCCTGCCCGGCACAGTCGTGTTCCCTTTAGCTCTGGCGCCTTGGCGATGCCTCCTGCAAGGACAGGCAAGCACCGTGTTGCTCTCAGGAGAGCGCCCTTTTCCTAACCACGGGGGCACTCCAGCACTGAAGACTGACAGCAGCCCTCTGCTTTCCGGCAGCTTTGAGGCTGGGGCTGCCCTTTGTTGCTGAGAATTGCCACTGTTCGCAGAGCTTCCGAATCCGAAACTTCAAAACTGCCCTAGTGCGTTTAGTTGCAGGCGAGCGAAAAGAGACCGAAGGAGCACTCTGGCACTTCCCCGGTTTCATCTCCAAGCAGGGAGTTGTGCAGTGTGTGAGGAGTCTACGGGACTTCAGGCTCCAGGAAGGTTACGTGTCCTCGCGCCGTCTCTAAGCGTAGGAGAGTTCAGGGGAAGCTCTACCTCTTCGAGACAGCATGTCATGGCTAGTCTCTGCGTGGCCTAGAGAAAGGGCGGGTGAGTAAAAGGGTAGCCGGAACGGACACCAGGAGAAGAGTGTTTTCCTTGCAGCCCACGCTCTGCACTGCGTGCCCCTGGCATGGCACCGAAGGCCTGCGAGAGCTGTGTTCCGGAGGTCGCTTGAGTGCTTGGGCCAGCCAGCTAGCTGGAGCAAAAGGAGAAGGTTCCCTTTCACTCTGCTTTCAAAGCGGTGACCCGGAGGCACTCGAGAGCCTAATGCTGCGCAGTCGCCCAGAATGGGGGATCCTGTGCGCAGCGTTCCTCTATGGGGCACGGGGAGGAGGAAACGCACACTGGAGCTCCTGCCCCCACCTGCCCCAGAGTCAGTGCACAGCCCCTGCACGCCTCAATGCGTGGACGGGCTAGCTGAAGGATACTTGGAACCCTGTGGAGGGCTCTAGCTTTCCCTTTGGCCATGAGGGCTCTGGGATGCCTCCTGCAGGGCACAGGACACGTTCCCTTTCTCTAGGAACCCTCTCTCGTCGCTCCACACAGGCCTTCCAGAAGTGAAGCCCACACAGGCAGCCACACTCTCCCGCAGGAAACTTGGACGCTGCACGTAGCCTGCTCTCCAGCGGGGGAAAGAGGGCTTTCTTTGCTCACTAGGTCACCGGTATCAGAGTGGCGCCCTGCAGAGTCCAGGTAGTTTCTGACAGAGGCCAAGAGTCTCAGGCGGCACCCTGCCCGTCCCTGTTAAGACGCCGTACCAGGGCAATTCTGCATGGGACGGGGAGACTAGCGTGACGTACTTAGTGCCTTGGGCTAGGCCTCGCCGTCCGTACGCCTTGCCAAAAGCTAGTGGGTGCTTCAGGGGAGCAGTGTGCCTTGGCCAGGCTGCTTCGAAAGGCAACTGTCTGCTTGGCGTAGGGAGACAGCAAGCAAGGGCTCCCATTCGAAAGCCCACCGAGAGGGTTGCTTCATTGCCGCCCAGGTTCAGCGCTGGCAACCACTGGCCGTACACCTCAAAGACCTGCCGGACCTGTGTTCGGGCGGCCGTTAGCAAGCTCGGACGTCTAGCTCTGCCACGAAGGAAGCAGTGTGTCGCCTTTCTCTCCGCCTTACGAGCTGCCATCCGGAGGCCCAAGGTCCCTGGACGTTGTGAAGTCGCCCTTGGAAGAGACGTTCGCGCTGCAGTCTTCCTCCACGGCAGGGGCCTAGGAGGCAGGAGGCCTAGGAGACCTGGAAAGCTCACTAGCGTGAAGGCCCTGCGTGGACTACGTTTTCACGGGAAAGGCTGCACGCCCAAGCTTGTGCATGCAGTCCCTGGGCCTCACTATGAGCCTGCCCGGCACAGTCGTGTTCCCTTTAGCTCTGGCGCCTTGGCGATGCCTCCTGCAAGGACAGGCAAGCACCGTGTTGCTCTCAGGAGAGCGCCCTTTTCCTAACCACGGGGGCACTCCAGCACTGAAGACTGACAGCAGCCCTCTGCTTTCCGGCAGCTTTGAGGCTGGGGCTGCCCTTTGTTGCTGAGAATTGCCACTGTTCGCAGAGCTTCCGAATCCGAAACTTCAAAACTGCCCTAGTGCGTTTAGTTGCAGGCGAGCGAAAAGAGACCGAAGGAGCACTCTGGCACTTCCCCGGTTTCATCTCCAAGCAGGGAGTTGTGCAGTGTGTGAGGAGTCTACGGGACTTCAGGCTCCAGGAAGGTTACGTGTCCTCGCGCCGTCTCTAAGCGTAGGAGAGTTCAGGGGAAGCTCTACCTCTTCGAGACAGCATGTCATGGCTAGTCTCTGCGTGGCCTAGAGAAAGGGCGGGTGAGTAAAAGGGTAGCCGGAACGGACACCAGGAGAAGAGTGTTTTCCTTGCAGCCCACGCTCTGCACTGCGTGCCCCTGGCATGGCACCGAAGGCCTGCGAGAGCTGTGTTCCGGAGGTCGCTTGAGTGCTTGGGCCAGCCAGCTAGCTGGAGCAAAAGGAGAAGGTTCCCTTTCACTCTGCTTTCAAAGCGGTGACCCGGAGGCACTCGAGAGCCTAATGCTGCGCAGTCGCCCAGAATGGGGGATCCTGTGCGCAGCGTTCCTCTATGGGGCACGGGGAGGAGGAAACGCACACTGGAGCTCCTGCCCCCACCTGCCCCAGAGTCAGTGCACAGCCCCTGCACGCCTCAATGCGTGGACGGGCTAGCTGAAGGATACTTGGAACCCTGTGGAGGGCTCTAGCTTTCCCTTTGGCCATGAGGGCTCTGGGATGCCTCCTGCAGGGCACAGGACACGGTCCCTTTCTCTAGGAACCCTCTCTCGTCGCTCCACACAGGCCTTCCAGAAGTGAAGCCCACACAGGCAGCCACACTCTCCCGCAGGAAACTTGGACGCTGCACGTAGCCTGCTCTCCAGCGGGGGAAAGAGGGCTTTCTTTGCTCACTAGGTCACCGGTATCAGAGTGGCGCCCTGCAGAGTCCAGGTAGTTTCTGACAGAGGCCAAGAGTCTCAGGCGGCACCCTGCCCGTCCCTGTTAAGACGCCGTACCAGGGCAATTCTGCATGGGACGGGGAGACTAGCGTGACGTACTTAGTGCCTTGGGCTAGGCCTCGCCGTCCGTACGCCTTGCCAAAAGCTAGTGGGTGCTTCAGGGGAGCAGTGTGCCTTGGCCAGGCTGCTTCGAAAGGCAACTGTCTGCTTGGCGTAGGGAGACAGCAAGCAAGGGCTCCCATTCGAAAGCCCACCGAGAGGGTTGCTTCATTGCCGCCCAGGTTCAGCGCTGGCAACCACTGGCCGTACACCTCAAAGACCTGCCGGACCTGTGTTCGGGCGGCCGTTAGCAAGCTCGGACGTCTAGCTCTGCCACGAAGGAAGCAGTGTGTCGCCTTTCTCTCCGCCTTACGAGCTGCCATCCGGAGGCCCAAGGTCCCTGGACGTTGTGAAGTCGCCCTTGGAAGAGACGTTCGCGCTGCAGTCTTCCTCCACGGCAGGGGCCTAGGAGGCAGGAGGCCTAGGAGACCTGGAAAGCTCACTAGCGTGAAGGCCCTGCGTGGACTACGTTTTCACGGGAAAGGCTGCACGCCCAAGCTTGTGCATGCAGTCCCTGGGCCTCACTATGAGCCTGCCCGGCACAGTCGTGTTCCCTTTAGCTCTGGCGCCTTGGCGATGCCTCCTGCAAGGACAGGCAAGCACCGTGTTGCTCTCAGGAGAGCGCCCTTTTCCTAACCACGGGGGCACTCCAGCACTGAAGACTGACAGCAGCCCTCTGCTTTCCGGCAGCTTTGAGGCTGGGGCTGCCCTTTGTTGCTGAGAATTGCCACTGTTCGCAGAGCTTCCGAATCCGAAACTTCAAAACTGCCCTAGTGCGTTTAGTTGCAGGCGAGCGAAAAGAGACCGAAGGAGCACTCTGGCACTTCCCCGGTTTCATCTCCAAGCAGGGAGTTGTGCAGTGTGTGAGGAGTCTACGGGACTTCAGGCTCCAGGAAGGTTACGTGTCCTCGCGCCGTCTCTAAGCGTAGGAGAGTTCAGGGGAAGCTCTACCTCTTCGAGACAGCATGTCATGGCTAGTCTCTGCGTGGCCTAGAGAAAGGGCGGGTGAGTAAAAGGGTAGCCGGAACGGACACCAGGAGAAGAGTGTTTTCCTTGCAGCCCACGCTCTGCACTGCGTGCCCCTGGCATGGCACCGAAGGCCTGCGAGAGCTGTGTTCCGGAGGTCGCTTGAGTGCTTGGGCCAGCCAGCTAGCTGGAGCAAAAGGAGAAGGTTCCCTTTCACTCTGCTTTCAAAGCGGTGACCCGGAGGCACTCGAGAGCCTAATGCTGCGCAGTCGCCCAGAATGGGGGATCCTGTGCGCAGCGTTCCTCTATGGGGCACGGGGAGGAGGAAACGCACACTGGAGCTCCTGCCCCCACCTGCCCCAGAGTCAGTGCACAGCCCCTGCACGCCTCAATGCGTGGACGGGCTAGCTGAAGGATACTTGGAACCCTGTGGAGGGCTCTAGCTTTCCCTTTGGCCATGAGGGCTCTGGGATGCCTCCTGCAGGGCACAGGACACGGTCCCTTTCTCTAGGAACCCTCTCTCGTCGCTCCACACAGGCCTTCCAGAAGTGAAGCCCACACAGGCAGCCACACTCTCCCGCAGGAAACTTGGACGCTGCACGTAGCCTGCTCTCCAGCGGGGGAAAGAGGGCTTTCTTTGCTCACTAGGTCACCGGTATCAGAGTGGCGCCCTGCAGAGTCCAGGTAGTTTCTGACAGAGGCCAAGAGTCTCAGGCGGCACCCTGCCCGTCCCTGTTAAGACGCCGTACCAGGGCAATTCTGCATGGGACGGGGAGACTAGCGTGACGTACTTAGTGCCTTGGGCTAGGCCTCGCCGTCCGTACGCCTTGCCAAAAGCTAGTGGGTGCTTCAGGGGAGCAGTGTGCCTTGGCCAGGCTGCTTCGAAAGGCAACTGTCTGCTTGGCGTAGGGAGACAGCAAGCAAGGGCTCCCATTCGAAAGCCCACCGAGAGGGTTGCTTCATTGCCGCCCAGGTTCAGCGCTGGCAACCACTGGCCGTACACCTCAAAGACCTGCCGGACCTGTGTTCGGGCGGCCGTTAGCAAGCTCGGACGTCTAGCTCTGCCACGAAGGAAGCAGTGTGTCGCCTTTCTCTCCGCCTTACGAGCTGCCATCCGGAGGCCCAAGGTCCCTGGACGTTGTGAAGTCGCCCTTGGAAGAGACGTTCGCGCTGCAGTCTTCCTCCACGGCAGGGGCCTAGGAGGCAGGAGGCCTAGGAGACCTGGAAAGCTCACTAGCGTGAAGGCCCTGCGTGGACTACGTTTTCACGGGAAAGGCTGCACGCCCAAGCTTGTGCATGCAGTCCCTGGGCCTCACTATGAGCCTGCCCGGCACAGTCGTGTTCCCTTTAGCTCTGGCGCCTTGGCGATGCCTCCTGCAAGGACAGGCAAGCACCGTGTTGCTCTCAGGAGAGCGCCCTTTTCCTAACCACGGGGGCACTCCAGCACTGAAGACTGACAGCAGCCCTCTGCTTTCCGGCAGCTTTGAGGCTGGGGCTGCCCTTTGTTGCTGAGAATTGCCACTGTTCGCAGAGCTTCCGAATCCGAAACTTCAAAACTGCCCTAGTGCGTTTAGTTGCAGGCGAGCGAAAAGAGACCGAAGGAGCACTCTGGCACTTCCCCGGTTTCATCTCCAAGCAGGGAGTTGTGCAGTGTGTGAGGAGTCTACGGGACTTCAGGCTCCAGGAAGGTTACGTGTCCTCGCGCCGTCTCTAAGCGTAGGAGAGTTCAGGGGAAGCTCTACCTCTTCGAGACAGCATGTCATGGCTAGTCTCTGCGTGGCCTAGAGAAAGGGCGGGTGAGTAAAAGGGTAGCCGGAACGGACACCAGGAGAAGAGTGTTTTCCTTGCAGCCCACGCTCTGCACTGCGTGCCCCTGGCATGGCACCGAAGGCCTGCGAGAGCTGTGTTCCGGAGGTCGCTTGAGTGCTTGGGCCAGCCAGCTAGCTGGAGCAAAAGGAGAAGGTTCCCTTTCACTCTGCTTTCAAAGCGGTGACCCGGAGGCACTCGAGAGCCTAATGCTGCGCAGTCGCCCAGAATGGGGGATCCTGTGCGCAGCGTTCCTCTATGGGGCACGGGGAGGAGGAAACGCACACTGGAGCTCCTGCCCCCACCTGCCCCAGAGTCAGTGCACAGCCCCTGCACGCCTCAATGCGTGGACGGGCTAGCTGAAGGATACTTGGAACCCTGTGGAGGGCTCTAGCTTTCCCTTTGGCCATGAGGGCTCTGGGATGCCTCCTGCAGGGCACAGGACACGTTCCCTTTCTCTAGGAACCCTCTCTCGTCGCTCCACACAGGCCTTCCAGAAGTGAAGCCCACACAGGCAGCCACACTCTCCCGCAGGAAACTTGGACGCTGCACGTAGCCTGCTCTCCAGCGGGGGAAAGAGGGCTTTCTTTGCTCACTAGGTCACCGGTATCAGAGTGGCGCCCTGCAGAGTCCAGGTAGTTTCTGACAGAGGCCAAGAGTCTCAGGCGGCACCCTGCCCGTCCCTGTTAAGACGCCGTACCAGGGCAATTCTGCATGGGACGGGGAGACTAGCGTGACGTACTTAGTGCCTTGGGCTAGGCCTCGCCGTCCGTACGCCTTGCCAAAAGCTAGTGGGTGCTTCAGGGGAGCAGTGTGCCTTGGCCAGGCTGCTTCGAAAGGCAACTGTCTGCTTGGCGTAGGGAGACAGCAAGCAAGGGCTCCCATTCGAAAGCCCACCGAGAGGGTTGCTTCATTGCCGCCCAGGTTCAGCGCTGGCAACCACTGGCCGTACACCTCAAAGACCTGCCGGACCTGTGTTCGGGCGGCCGTTAGCAAGCTCGGACGTCTAGCTCTGCCACGAAGGAAGCAGTGTGTCGCCTTTCTCTCCGCCTTACGAGCTGCCATCCGGAGGCCCAAGGTCCCTGGACGTTGTGAAGTCGCCCTTGGAAGAGACGTTCGCGCTGCAGTCTTCCTCCACGGCAGGGGCCTAGGAGGCAGGAGGCCTAGGAGACCTGGAAAGCTCACTAGCGTGAAGGCCCTGCGTGGACTACGTTTTCACGGGAAAGGCTGCACGCCCAAGCTTGTGCATGCAGTCCCTGGGCCTCACTATGAGCCTGCCCGGCACAGTCGTGTTCCCTTTAGCTCTGGCGCCTTGGCGATGCCTCCTGCAAGGACAGGCAAGCACCGTGTTGCTCTCAGGAGAGCGCCCTTTTCCTAACCACGGGGGCACTCCAGCACTGAAGACTGACAGCAGCCCTCTGCTTTCCGGCAGCTTTGAGGCTGGGGCTGCCCTTTGTTGCTGAGAATTGCCACTGTTCGCAGAGCTTCCGAATCCGAAACTTCAAAACTGCCCTAGTGCGTTTAGTTGCAGGCGAGCGAAAAGAGACCGAAGGAGCACTCTGGCACTTCCCCGGTTTCATCTCCAAGCAGGGAGTTGTGCAGTGTGTGAGGAGTCTACGGGACTTCAGGCTCCAGGAAGGTTACGTGTCCTCGCGCCGTCTCTAAGCGTAGGAGAGTTCAGGGGAAGCTCTACCTCTTCGAGACAGCATGTCATGGCTAGTCTCTGCGTGGCCTAGAGAAAGGGCGGGTGAGTAAAAGGGTAGCCGGAACGGACACCAGGAGAAGAGTGTTTTCCTTGCAGCCCACGCTCTGCACTGCGTGCCCCTGGCATGGCACCGAAGGCCTGCGAGAGCTGTGTTCCGGAGGTCGCTTGAGTGCTTGGGCCAGCCAGCTAGCTGGAGCAAAAGGAGAAGGTTCCCTTTCACTCTGCTTTCAAAGCGGTGACCCGGAGGCACTCGAGAGCCTAATGCTGCGCAGTCGCCCAGAATGGGGGATCCTGTGCGCAGCGTTCCTCTATGGGGCACGGGGAGGAGGAAACGCACACTGGAGCTCCTGCCCCCACCTGCCCCAGAGTCAGTGCACAGCCCCTGCACGCCTCAATGCGTGGACGGGCTAGCTGAAGGATACTTGGAACCCTGTGGAGGGCTCTAGCTTTCCCTTTGGCCATGAGGGCTCTGGGATGCCTCCTGCAGGGCGCAGGACACGGTCCCTTTCTCTAGGAACCCTCTCTCGTCGCTCCACACAGGCCTTCCAGAAGTGAAGCCCACACAGGCAGCCACACTCTCCCGCAGGAAACTTGGACGCTGCACGTAGCCTGCTCTCCAGCGGGGGAAAGAGGGCTTTCTTTGCTCACTAGGTCACCGGTATCAGAGTGGCGCCCTGCAGAGTCCAGGTAGTTTCTGACAGAGGCCAAGAGTCTCAGGCGGCACCCTGCCCGTCCCTGTTAAGACGCCGTACCAGGGCAATTCTGCATGGGACGGGGAGACTAGCGTGACGTACTTAGTGCCTTGGGCTAGGCCTCGCCGTCCGTACGCCTTGCCAAAAGCTAGTGGGTGCTTCAGGGGAGCAGTGTGCCTTGGCCAGGCTGCTTCGAAAGGCAACTGTCTGCTTGGCGTAGGGAGACAGCAAGCAAGGGCTCCCATTCGAAAGCCCACCGAGAGGGTTGCTTCATTGCCGCCCAGGTTCAGCGCTGGCAACCAGTGGCCGTACACCTCAAAGACCTGCCGGACCTGTGTTCGGGCGGCCGTTAGCAAGCTCGGACGTCTAGCTCTGCCACGAAGGAAGCAGTGTGTCGCCTTTCTCTCCGCCTTACGAGCTGCCATCCGGAGGCCCAAGGTCCCTGGACGTTGTGAAGTCGCCCTTGGAAGAGACGTTCGCGCTGCAGTCTTCCTCCACGGCAGGGGCCTAGGAGGCAGGAGGCCTAGGAGACCTGGAAAGCTCACTAGCGTGAAGGCCCTGCGTGGACTACGTTTTCACGGGAAATGCTGCACGCCCAAGCTTGTGCATGCAGTCCCTGGGCCTCACTATGAGCCTGCCCGGCACAGTCGTGTTCCCTTTAGCTCTGGCGCCTTGGCGATGCCTCCTGCAAGGACAGGCAAGCACCGTGTTGCTCTCAGGAGAGCGCCCTTTTCCTAACCACGGGGGCACTCCAGCACTGAAGACTGACAGCAGCCCTCTGCTTTCCGGCAGCTTTGAGGCTGGGGCTGCCCTTTGTTGCTGAGAATTGCCACTGTTCGCAGAGCTTCCGAATCCGAAACTTCAAAACTGCCCTAGTGCGTTTAGTTGCAGGCGAGCGAAAAGAGACCGAAGGAGCACTCTGGCACTTCCCCGGTTTCATCTCCAAGCAGGGAGTTGTGCAGTGTGTGAGGAGTCTACGGGACTTCAGGCTCCAGGAAGGTTACGTGTCCTCGCGCCGTCTCTAAGCGTAGGAGAGTTCAGGGGAAGCTCTACCTCTTCGAGACAGCATGTCATGGCTAGTCTCTGCGTGGCCTAGAGAAAGGGCGGGTGAGTAAAAGGGTACCCGGAACGGACACCAGGAGAAGAGTGTTTTCCTTGCAGCCCACGCTCTGCACTGCGTGCCCCTGGCATGGCACCGAAGGCCTGCGAGAGCTGTGTTCCGGAGGTCGCTTGAATGCTTGGGCCAGCCAGCTAGCTGGAGCAAAAGGAGAAGGTTCCCTTTCACTCTGCTTTCAAAGCGGTGACCCGGAGGCACTCGAGAGCCTAATGCTGCGCAGTCGCCCAGAATGGGGGATCCTGTGCGCAGCGTTCCTCTATGGGGCACGGGGAGGAGGAAACGCACACTGGAGCTCCTGCCCCCACCTGCCCCAGAGTCAGTGCACAGCCCCTGCACGCCTCAATGCGTGGACGGGCTAGCTGAAGGATACTTGGAACCCTGTGGAGGGCTCTAGCTTTCCCTTTGGCCATGAGGGCTCTGGGATGCCTCCTGCAGGGCGCAGGACACGGTCCCTTTCTCTAGGAACCCTCTCTCGTCGCTCCACACAGGCCTTCCAGAAGTGAAGCCCACACAGGCAGCCACACTCTTCCGCAGGAAACTTGGAC
The DNA here is from genome assembly GCF_028564815.1 of Eubalaena glacialis. Classification (NCBI taxonomy): domain Eukaryota; kingdom Metazoa; phylum Chordata; class Mammalia; order Artiodactyla; family Balaenidae; genus Eubalaena; species Eubalaena glacialis. The sequence continues at coordinate 70,991 of NW_026871413.1, forward strand.
GCTGCACGTAGCCTGCTCTCCAGCGGGGGAAAGAGGGCTTTCTTTGCTCACTAGGTCACCGGTATCAGAGTGGCGCCCTGCAGAGTCCAGGTAGTTTCTGACAGAGGCCAAGAGTCTCAGGCGGCACCCTGCCCGTCCCTGTTAAGACGCCGTACCAGGGCAATTCTGCATGGGACGGGGAGACTAGCGTGACGTACTTAGTGCCTTGGGCTAGGCCTCGCCGTCCGTACGCCTTGCCAAAAGCTAGTGGGTGCTTCAGGGGAGCAGTGTGCCTTGGCCAGGCTGCTTCGAAAGGCAACTGTCTGCTTGGCGTAGGGAGACAGCAAGCAAGGGCTCCCATTCGAAAGCCCACCGAGAGGGTTGCTTCATTGCCGCCCAGGTTCAGCGCTGGCAACCAGTGGCCGTACACCTCAAAGACCTGCCGGACCTGTGTTCGGGCGGCCGTTAGCAAGCTCGGACGTCTAGCTCTGCCACGAAGGAAGCAGTGTGTCGCCTTTCTCTCCGCCTTACGAGCTGCCATCCGGAGGCCCAAGGTCCCTGGACGTTGTGAAGTCGCCCTTGGAAGAGACGTTCGCGCTGCAGTCTTCCTCCACGGCAGGGGCCTAGGAGGCAGGAGGCCTAGGAGACCTGGAAAGCTCACTAGCGTGAAGGCCCTGCGTGGACTACGTTTTCACGGGAAATGCTGCACGCCCAAGCTTGTGCATGCAGTCCCTGGGCCTCACTATGAGCCTGCCCGGCACAGTCGTGTTCCCTTTAGCTCTGGCGCCTTGGCGATGCCTCCTGCAAGGACAGGCAAGCACCGTGTTGCTCTCAGGAGAGCGCCCTTTTCCTAACCACGGGGGCACTCCAGCACTGAAGACTGACAGCAGCCCTCTGCTTTCCGGCAGCTTTGAGGCTGGGGCTGCCCTTTGTTGCTGAGAATTGCCACTGTTCGCAGAGCTTCCGAATCCGAAACTTCAAAACTGCCCTAGTGCGTTTAGTTGCAGGCGAGCGAAAAGAGACCGAAGGAGCACTCTGGCACTTCCCCGGTTTCATCTCCAAGCAGGGAGTTGTGCAGTGTGTGAGGAGTCTACGGGACTTCAGGCTCCAGGAAGGTTACGTGTCCTCGCGCCGTCTCTAAGCGTAGGAGAGTTCAGGGGAAGCTCTACCTTTTCGAGACAGCATGTCATGGCTAGTCTCTGCGTGGCCTAGAGAAAGGGCGGGTGAGTAAAAGGGTAGCCGGAACGGACACCAGGAGAAGAGTGTTTTCCTTGCAGCCCACGCTCTGCACTGCGTGCCCCTGGCATGGCACCGAAGGCCTGCGAGAGCTGTGTTCCGGAGGTCGCTTGAGTGCTTGGGCCAGCCAGCTAGCTGGAGCAAAAGGAGAAGGTTCCCTTTCACTCTGCTTTCAAAGCGGTGACCCGGAGGCACTCGAGAGCCTAATGCTGCGCAGTCGCCCAGAATGGGGGATCCTGTGCGCAGCGTTCCTCTATGGGGCACGGGGAGGAGGAAACGCACACTGGAGCTCCTGCCCCCACCTGCCCCAGAGTCAGTGCACAGCCCCTGCACGCCTCAATGCGTGGACGGGCTAGCTGAAGGATACTTGGAACCCTGTGGAGGGCTCTAGCTTTCCCTTTGGCCATGAGGGCTCTGGGATGCCTCCTGCAGGGCGCAGGACACGGTCCCTTTCTCTAGGAACCCTCTCTCGTCGCTCCACACAGGCCTTCCAGAAGTGAAGCCCACACAGGCAGCCACACTCTTCCGCAGGAAACTTGGACGCTGCACGTAGCCTGCTCTCCAGCGGGGGAAAGAGGGCTTTCTTTGCTCACTAGGTCACCGGTATCAGAGTGGCGCCCTGCAGAGTCCAGGTAGTTTCTGACAGAGGCCAAGAGTCTCAGGCGGCACCCTGCCCGTCCCTGTTAAGACGCCGTACCAGGGCAATTCTGCATGGGACGGGGAGACTAGCGTGACGTACTTAGTGCCTTGGGCTAGGCCTCGCCGTCCGTACGCCTTGCCAAAAGCTAGTGGGTGCTTCAGGGGAGCAGTGTGCCTTGGCCAGGCTGCTTCGAAAGGCAACTGTCTGCTTGGCGTAGGGAGACAGCAAGCAAGGGCTCCCATTCGAAAGCCCACCGAGAGGGTTGCTTCATTGCCGCCCAGGTTCAGCGCTGGCAACCAGTGGCCGTACACCTCAAAGACCTGCCGGACCTGTGTTCGGGCGGCCGTTAGCAAGCTCGGACGTCTAGCTCTGCCACGAAGGAAGCAGTGTGTCGCCTTTCTCTCCGCCTTACGAGCTGCCATCCGGAGGCCCAAGGTCCCTGGACGTTGTGAAGTCGCCCTTGGAAGAGACGTTCGCGCTGCAGTCTTCCTCCACGGCAGGGGCCTAGGAGGCAGGAGGCCTAGGAGACCTGGAAAGCTCACTAGCGTGAAGGCCCTGCGTGGACTACGTTTTCACGGGAAAGGCTGCACGCCCAAGCTTGTGCATGCAGTCCCTGGGCCTCACTATGAGCCTGCCCGGCACAGTCGTGTTCCCTTTAGCTCTGGCGCCTTGGCGATGCCTCCTGCAAGGACAGGCAAGCACCGTGTTGCTCTCAGGAGAGCGCCCTTTTCCTAACCACGGGGGCACTCCAGCACTGAAGACTGACAGCAGCCCTCTGCTTTCCGGCAGCTTTGAGGCTGGGGCTGCCCTTTGTTGCTGAGAATTGCCACTGTTCGCAGAGCTTCCGAATCCGAAACTTCAAAACTGCCCTAGTGCGTTTAGTTGCAGGCGAGCGAAAAGAGACCGAAGGAGCACTCTGGCACTTCCCCGGTTTCATCTCCAAGCAGGGAGTTGTGCAGTGTGTGAGGAGTCTACGGGACTTCAGGCTCCAGGAAGGTTACGTGTCCTCGCGCCGTCTCTAAGCGTAGGAGAGTTCAGGGGAAGCTCTACCTCTTCGAGACAGCATGTCATGGCTAGTCTCTGCGTGGCCTAGAGAAAGGGCGGGTGAGTAAAAGGGTAGCCGGAACGGACACCAGGAGAAGAGTGTTTTCCTTGCAGCCCACGCTCTGCACTGCGTGCCCCTGGCATGGCACCGAAGGCCTGCGAGAGCTGTGTTCCGGAGGTCGCTTGAGTGCTTGGGCCAGCCAGCTAGCTGGAGCAAAAGGAGAAGGTTCCCTTTCACTCTGCTTTCAAAGCGGTGACCCGGAGGCACTCGAGAGCCTAATGCTGCGCAGTCGCCCAGAATGGGGGATCCTGTGCGCAGCGTTCCTCTATGGGGCACGGGGAGGAGGAAACGCACACTGGAGCTCCTGCCCCCACCTGCCCCAGAGTCAGTGCACAGCCCCTGCACGCCTCAATGCGTGGACGGGCTAGCTGAAGGATACTTGGAACCCTGTGGAGGGCTCTAGCTTTCCCTTTGGCCATGAGGGCTCTGGGATGCCTCCTGCAGGGCGCAGGACACGGTCCCTTTCTCTAGGAACCCTCTCTCGTCGCTCCACACAGGCCTTCCAGAAGTGAAGCCCACACAGGCAGCCACACTCTCCCGCAGGAAACTTGGACGCTGCACGTAGCCTGCTCTCCAGCGGGGGAAAGAGGGCTTTCTTTGCTCACTAGGTCACCGGTATCAGAGTGGCGCCCTGCAGAGTCCAGGTAGTTTCTGACAGAGGCCAAGAGTCTCAGGCGGCACCCTGCCCGTCCCTGTTAAGACGCCGTACCAGGGCAATTCTGCATGGGACGGGGAGACTAGCGTGACGTACTTAGTGCCTTGGGCTAGGCCTCGCCGTCCGTACGCCTTGCCAAAAGCTAGTGGGTGCTTCAGGGGAGCAGTGTGCCTTGGCCAGGCTGCTTCGAAAGGCAACTGTCTGCTTGGCGTAGGGAGACAGCAAGCAAGGGCTCCCATTCGAAAGCCCACCGAGAGGGTTGCTTCATTGCCGCCCAGGTTCAGCGCTGGCAACCAGTGGCCGTACACCTCAAAGACCTGCCGGACCTGTGTTCGGGCGGCCGTTAGCAAGCTCGGACGTCTAGCTCTGCCACGAAGGAAGCAGTGTGTCGCCTTTCTCTCCGCCTTACGAGCTGCCATCCGGAGGCCCAAGGTCCCTGGACGTTGTGAAGTCGCCCTTGGAAGAGACGTTCGCGCTGCAGTCTTCCTCCACGGCAGGGGCCTAGGAGGCAGGAGGCCTAGGAGACCTGGAAAGCTCACTAGCGTGAAGGCCCTGCGTGGACTACGTTTTCACGGGAAATGCTGCACGCCCAAGCTTGTGCATGCAGTCCCTGGGCCTCACTATGAGCCTGCCCGGCACAGTCGTGTTCCCTTTAGCTCTGGCGCCTTGGCGATGCCTCCTGCAAGGACAGGCAAGCACCGTGTTGCTCTCAGGAGAGCGCCCTTTTCCTAACCACGGGGGCACTCCAGCACTGAAGACTGACAGCAGCCCTCTGCTTTCCGGCAGCTTTGAGGCTGGGGCTGCCCTTTGTTGCTGAGAATTGCCACTGTTCGCAGAGCTTCCGAATCCGAAACTTCAAAACTGCCCTAGTGCGTTTAGTTGCAGGCGAGCGAAAAGAGACCGAAGGAGCACTCTGGCACTTCCCCGGTTTCATCTCCAAGCAGGGAGTTGTGCAGTGTGTGAGGAGTCTACGGGACTTCAGGCTCCAGGAAGGTTACGTGTCCTCGCGCCGTCTCTAAGCGTAGGAGAGTTCAGGGGAAGCTCTACCTCTTCGAGACAGCATGTCATGGCTAGTCTCTGCGTGGCCTAGAGAAAGGGCGGGTGAGTAAAAGGGTACCCGGAACGGACACCAGGAGAAGAGTGTTTTCCTTGCAGCCCACGCTCTGCACTGCGTGCCCCTGGCATGGCACCGAAGGCCTGCGAGAGCTGTGTTCCGGAGGTCGCTTGAATGCTTGGGCCAGCCAGCTAGCTGGAGCAAAAGGAGAAGGTTCCCTTTCACTCTGCTTTCAAAGCGGTGACCCGGAGGCACTCGAGAGCCTAATGCTGCGCAGTCGCCCAGAATGGGGGATCCTGTGCGCAGCGTTCCTCTATGGGGCACGGGGAGGAGGAAACGCACACTGGAGCTCCTGCCCCCACCTGCCCCAGAGTCAGTGCACAGCCCCTGCACGCCTCAATGCGTGGACGGGCTAGCTGAAGGATACTTGGAACCCTGTGGAGGGCTCTAGCTTTCCCTTTGGCCATGAGGGCTCTGGGATGCCTCCTGCAGGGCGCAGGACACGGTCCCTTTCTCTAGGAACCCTCTCTCGTCGCTCCACACAGGCCTTCCAGAAGTGAAGCCCACACAGGCAGCCACACTCTCCCGCAGGAAACTTGGACGCTGCACGTAGCCTGCTCTCCAGCGGGGGAAAGAGGGCTTTCTTTGCTCACTAGGTCACCGGTATCAGAGTGGCGCCCTGCAGAGTCCAGGTAGTTTCTGACAGAGGCCAAGAGTCTCAGGCGGCACCCTGCCCGTCCCTGTTAAGACGCCGTACCAGGGCAATTCTGCATGGGACGGGGAGACTAGCGTGACGTACTTAGTGCCTTGGGCTAGGCCTCGCCGTCCGTACGCCTTGCCAAAAGCTAGTGGGTGCTTCAGGGGAGCAGTGTGCCTTGGCCAGGCTGCTTCGAAAGGCAACTGTCTGCTTGGCGTAGGGAGACAGCAAGCAAGGGCTCCCATTCGAAAGCCCACCGAGAGGGTTGCTTCATTGCCGCCCAGGCTCAGCGCTGGCAACCAGTGGCCGTACACCTCAAAGACCTGCCGGACCTGTGTTCGGGCGGCCGTTAGCAAGCTCGGACGTCTAGCTCTGCCACGAAGGAAGCAGTGTGTCGCCTTTCTCTCCGCCTTACGAGCTGCCATCCGGAGGCCCAAGGTCCCTGGACGTTGTGAAGTCGCCCTTGGAAGAGACGTTCGCGCTGCAGTCTTCCTCCACGGCAGGGGCCTAGGAGGCAGGAGGCCTAGGAGACCTGGAAAGCTCACTAGCGTGAAGGCCCTGCGTGGACTACGTTTTCACGGGAAATGCTGCACGCCCAAGCTTGTGCATGCAGTCCCTGGGCCTCACTATGAGCCTGCCCGGCACAGTCGTGTTCCCTTTAGCTCTGGCGCCTTGGCGATGCCTCCTGCAAGGACAGGCAAGCACCGTGTTGCTCTCAGGAGAGCGCCCTTTTCCTAACCACGGGGGCACTCCAGCACTGAAGACTGACAGCAGCCCTCTGCTTTCCGGCAGCTTTGAGGCTGGGGCTGCCCTTTGTTGCTGAGAATTGCCACTGTTCGCAGAGCTTCCGAATCCGAAACTTCAAAACTGCCCTAGTGCGTTTAGTTGCAGGCGAGCGAAAAGAGACCGAAGGAGCACTCTGGCACTTCCCCGGTTTCATCTCCAAGCAGGGAGTTGTGCAGTGTGTGAGGAGTCTACGGGACTTCAGGCTCCAGGAAGGTTACGTGTCCTCGCGCCGTCTCTAAGCGTAGGAGAGTTCAGGGGAAGCTCTACCTCTTCGAGACAGCATGTCATGGCTAGTCTCTGCGTGGCCTAGAGAAAGGGCGGGTGAGTAAAAGGGTACCCGGAACGGACACCAGGAGAAGAGTGTTTTCCTTGCAGCCCACGCTCTGCACTGCGTGCCCCTGGCATGGCACCGAAGGCCTGCGAGAGCTGTGTTCCGGAGGTCGCTTGAATGCTTGGGCCAGCCAGCTAGCTGGAGCAAAAGGAGAAGGTTCCCTTTCACTCTGCTTTCAAAGCGGTGACCCGGAGGCACTCGAGAGCCTAATGCTGCGCAGTCGCCCAGAATGGGGGATCCTGTGCGCAGCGTTCCTCTATGGGGCACGGGGAGGAGGAAAAGCACACTGGAGCTCCTGCCCCCACCCGCCCCAGAGTCAGTGCACAGCCCCTGCACGCCTCAATGCGTGGACGGGCTAGCTGAAGGATACTTGGAACCCTGTGGAGGGCTCTAGCTTTCCCTTTGGCCATGAGGGCTCTGGGATGCCTCCTGCAGGGCGCAGGACACGGTCCCTTTCTCTAGGAACCCTCTCTCGTCGCTCCACACAGGCCTTCCAGAAGTGAAGCCCACACAGGCAGCCACACTCTCCCGCAGGAAACTTGGACGCTGCACGTAGCCTGCTCTCCAGCGGGGGAAAGAGGGCTTTCTTTGCTCACTAGGTCACCGGTATCAGAGTGGCGCCCTGCAGAGTCCAGGTAGTTTCTGACAGAGGCCAAGAGTCTCAGGCGGCACCCTGCCCGTCCCTGTTAAGACGCCGTACCAGGGCAATTCTGCATGGGACGGGGAGACTAGCGTGACGTACTTAGTGCCTTGGGCTAGGCCTCGCCGTCCGTACGCCTTGCCAAAAGCTAGTGGGTGCTTCAGGGGAGCAGTGTGCCTTGGCCAGGCTGCTTCGAAAGGCAACTGTCTGCTTGGCGTAGGGAGACAGCAAGCAAGGGCTCCCATTCGAAAGCCCACCGAGAGGGTTGCTTCATTGCCGCCCAGGCTCAGCGCTGGCAACCAGTGGCCGTACACCTCAAAGACCTGCCGGACCTGTGTTCGGGCGGCCGTTAGCAAGCTCGGACGTCTAGCTCTGCCACGAAGGAAGCAGTGTGTCGCCTTTCTCTCCGCCTTACGAGCTGCCATCCGGAGGCCCAAGGTCCCTGGACGTTGTGAAGTCGCCCTTGGAAGAGACGTTCGCGCTGCAGTCTTCCTCCACGGCAGGGGCCTAGGAGGCAGGAGGCCTAGGAGACCTGGAAAGCTCACTAGCGTGAAGGCCCTGCGTGGACTACGTTTTCACGGGAAATGCTGCACGCCCAAGCTTGTGCATGCAGTCCCTGGGCCTCACTATGAGCCTGCCCGGCACAGTCGTGTTCCCTTTAGCTCTGGCGCCTTGGCGATGCCTCCTGCAAGGACAGGCAAGCACCGTGTTGCTCTCAGGAGAGCGCCCTTTTCCTAACCACGGGGGCACTCCAGCACTGAAGACTGACAGCAGCCCTCTGCTTTCCGGCAGCTTTGAGGCTGGGGCTGCCCTTTGTTGCTGAGAATTGCCACTGTTCGCAGAGCTTCCGAATCCGAAACTTCAAAACTGCCCTAGTGCGTTTAGTTGCAGGCGAGCGAAAAGAGACCGAAGGAGCACTCTGGCACTTCCCCGGTTTCATCTCCAAGCAGGGAGTTGTGCAGTGTGTGAGGAGTCTACGGGACTTCAGGCTCCAGGAAGGTTACGTGTCCTCGCGCCGTCTCTAAGCGTAGGAGAGTTCAGGGGAAGCTCTACCTCTTCGAGACAGCATGTCATGGCTAGTCTCTGCGTGGCCTAGAGAAAGGGCGGGTGAGTAAAAGGGTACCCGGAACGGACACCAGGAGAAGAGTGTTTTCCTTGCAGCCCACGCTCCGCACTGCGTGCCCCTGGCATGGCACCGAAGGCCTGCGAGAGCTGTGTTCCGGAGGTCGCTTGAATGCTTGGGCCAGCCAGCTAGCTGGAGCAAAAGGAGAAGGTTCCCTTTCACTCTGCTTTCAAAGCGGTGACCCGGAGGCACTCGAGAGCCTAATGCTGCGCAGTCGCCCAGAATGGGGGATCCTGTGCGCAGCGTTCCTCTATGGGGCACGGGGAGGAGGAAAAGCACACTGGAGCTCCTGCCCCCACCCGCCCCAGAGTCAGTGCACAGCCCCTGCACGCCTCAATGCGTGGACGGGCTAGCTGAAGGATACTTGGAACCCTGTGGAGGGCTCTAGCTTTCCCTTTGGCCATGAGGGCTCTGGGATGCCTCCTGCAGGGCGCAGGACACGGTCCCTTTCTCTAGGAACCCTCTCTCGTCGCTCCACACAGGCCTTCCAGAAGTGAAGCCCACACAGGCAGCCACACTCTCCCGCAGGAAACTTGGACGCTGCACGTAGCCTGCTCTCCAGCGGGGGAAAGAGGGCTTTCTTTGCTCACTAGGTCACCGGTATCAGAGTGGCGCCCTGCAGAGTCCAGGTAGTTTCTGACAGAGGCCAAGAGTCTCAGGCGGCACCCTGCCCGTCCCTGTTAAGACGCCGTACCAGGGCAATTCTGCATGGGACGGGGAGACTAGCGTGACGTACTTAGTGCCTTGGGCTAGGCCTCGCCGTCCGTACGCCTTGCCAAAAGCTAGTGGGTGCTTCAGGGGAGCAGTGTGCCTTGGCCAGGCTGCTTCGAAAGGCAACTGTCTGCTTGGCGTAGGGAGACAGCAAGCAAGGGCTCCCATTCGAAAGCCCACCGAGAGGGTTGCTTCATTGCCGCCCAGGCTCAGCGCTGGCAACCAGTGGCCGTACACCTCAAAGACCTGCCGGACCTGTGTTCGGGCGGCCGTTAGCAAGCTCGGACGTCTAGCTCTGCCACGAAGGAAGCAGTGTGTCGCCTTTCTCTCCGCCTTACGAGCTGCCATCCGGAGGCCCAAGGTCCCTGGACGTTGTGAAGTCGCCCTTGGAAGAGACGTTCGCGCTGCAGTCTTCCTCCACGGCAGGGGCCTAGGAGGCAGGAGGCCTAGGAGACCTGGAAAGCTCACTAGCGTGAAGGCCCTGCGTGGACTACGTTTTCACGGGAAATGCTGCACGCCCAAGCTTGTGCATGCAGTCCCTGGGCCTCACTATGAGCCTGCCCGGCACAGTCGTGTTCCCTTTAGCTCTGGCGCCTTGGCGATGCCTCCTGCAAGGACAGGCAAGCACCGTGTTGCTCTCAGGAGAGCGCCCTTTTCCTAACCACGGGGGCACTCCAGCACTGAAGACTGACAGCAGCCCTCTGCTTTCCGGCAGCTTTGAGGCTGGGGCTGCCCTTTGTTGCTGAGAATTGCCACTGTTCGCAGAGCTTCCGAATCCGAAACTTCAAAACTGCCCTAGTGCGTTTAGTTGCAGGCGAGCGAAAAGAGACCGAAGGAGCACTCTGGCACTTCCCCGGTTTCATCTCCAAGCAGGGAGTTGTGCAGTGTGTGAGGAGTCTACGGGACTTCAGGCTCCAGGAAGGTTACGTGTCCTCGCGCCGTCTCTAAGCGTAGGAGAGTTCAGGGGAAGCTCTACCTCTTCGAGACAGCATGTCATGGCTAGTCTCTGCGTGGCCTAGAGAAAGGGCGGGTGAGTAAAAGGGTACCCGGAACGGACACCAGGAAAAGAGTGTTTTCCTTGCAGCCCACGCTCTGCACTGCGTGCCCCTGGCATGGCACCGAAGGCCTGCGAGAGCTGTGTTCCGGAGGTCGCTTGAATGCTTGGGCCAGCCAGCTAGCTGGAGCAAAAGGAGAAGGTTCCCTTTCACTCTGCTTTCAAAGCGGTGACCCGGAGGCACTCGAGAGCCTAATGCTGCGCAGTCGCCCAGAATGGGGGATCCTGTGCGCAGCGTTCCTCTATGGGGCACGGGGAGGAGGAAAAGCACACTGGAGCTCCTGCCCCCACCCGCCCCAGAGTCAGTGCACAGCCCCTGCACGCCTCAATGCGTGGACGGGCTAGCTGAAGGATACTTGGAACCCTGTGGAGGGCTCTAGCTTTCCCTTTGGCCATGAGGGCTCTGGGATGCCTCCTGCAGGGCGCAGGACACGGTCCCTTTCTCTAGGAACCCTCTCTCGTCGCTCCACACAGGCCTTCCAGAAGTGAAGCCCACACAGGCAGCCACACTCTCCCGCAGGAAACTTGGACGCTGCACGTAGCCTGCTCTCCAGCGGGGGAAAGAGGGCTTTCTTTGCTCACTAGGTCACCGGTATCAGAGTGGCGCCCTGCAGAGTCCAGGTAGTTTCTGACAGAGGCCAAGAGTCTCAGGCGGCACCCTGCCCGTCCCTGTTAAGACGCCGTACCAGGGCAATTCTGCATGGGACGGGGAGACTAGCGTGACGTACTTAGTGCCTTGGGCTAGGCCTCGCCGTCCGTACGCCTTGCCAAAAGCTAGTGGGTGCTTCAGGGGAGCAGTGTGCCTTGGCCAGGCTGCTTCGAAAGGCAACTGTCTGCTTGGCGTAGGGAGACAGCAAGCAAGGGCTCCCATTCGAAAGCCCACCGAGAGGGTTGCTTCATTGCCGCCCAGGCTCAGCGCTGGCAACCAGTGGCCGTACACCTCAAAGACCTGCCGGACCTGTGTTCGGGCGGCCGTTAGCAAGCTCGGACGTCTAGCTCTGCCACGAAGGAAGCAGTGTGTCGCCTTTCTCTCCGCCTTACGAGCTGCCATCCGGAGGCCCAAGGTCCCTGGACGTTGTGAAGTCGCCCTTGGAAGAGACGTTCGCGCTGCAGTCTTCCTCCACGGCAGGGGCCTAGGAGGCAGGAGGCCTAGGAGACCTGGAAAGCTCACTAGCGTGAAGGCCCTGCGTGGACTACGTTTTCACGGGAAATGCTGCACGCCCAAGCTTGTGCATGCAGTCCCTGGGCCTCACTATGAGCCTGCCCGGCACAGTCGTGTTCCCTTTAGCTCTGGCGCCTTGGCGATGCCTCCTGCAAGGACAGGCAAGCACCGTGTTGCTCTCAGGAGAGCGCCCTTTTCCTAACCACGGGGGCACTCCAGCACTGAAGACTGACAGCAGCCCTCTGCTTTCCGGCAGCTTTGAGGCTGGGGCTGCCCTTTGTTGCTGAGAATTGCCACTGTTCGCAGAGCTTCCGAATCCGAAACTTCAAAACTGCCCTAGTGCGTTTAGTTGCAGGCGAGCGAAAAGAGACCGAAGGAGCACTCTGGCACTTCCCCGGTTTCATCTCCAAGCAGGGAGTTGTGCAGTGTGTGAGGAGTCTACGGGACTTCAGGCTCCAGGAAGGTTACGTGTCCTCGCGCCGTCTCTAAGCGTAGGAGAGTTCAGGGGAAGCTCTACCTCTTCGAGACAGCATGTCATGGCTAGTCTCTGCGTGGCCTAGAGAAAGGGCGGGTGAGTAAAAGGGTACCCGGAACGGACACCAGGAAAAGAGTGTTTTCCTTGCAGCCCACGCTCTGCAATGCGTGCCCCTGGCATGGCACCGAAGGCCTGCGAGAGCTGTGTTCCGGAGGTCGCTTGAATGCTTGGGCCAGCCAGCTAGCTGGAGCAAAAGGAGAAGGTTCCCTTTCACTCTGCTTTCAAAGCGGTGACCCGGAGGCACTCGAGAGCCTAATGCTGCGCAGTCGCCCAGAATGGGGGATCCTGTGCGCAGCGTTCCTCTATGGGGCACGGGGAGGAGGAAAAGCACACTGGAGCTCCTGCCCCCACCCGCCCCAGAGTCAGTGCACAGCCCCTGCACGCCTCAATGCGTGGACGGGCTAGCTGAAGGATACTTGGAACCCTGTGGAGGGCTCTAGCTTTCCCTTTGGCCATGAGGGCTCTGGGATGCCTCCTGCAGGGCGCAGGACACGGTCCCTTTCTCTAGGAACCCTCTCTCGTCGCTCCACACAGGCCTTCCAGAAGTGAAGCCCACACAGGCAGCCACACTCTCCCGCAGGAAACTTGGACGCTGCACGTAGCCTGCTCTCCAGCGGGGGAAAGAGGGCTTTCTTTGCTCACTAGGTCACCGGTATCAGAGTGGCGCCCTGCAGAGTCCAGGTAGTTTCTGACAGAGGCCAAGAGTCTCAGGCGGCACCCTGCCCGTCCCTGTTAAGACGCCGTACCAGGGCAATTCTGCATGGGACGGGGAGACTAGCGTGACGTACTTAGTGCCTTGGGCTAGGCCTCGCCGTCCGTACGCCTTGCCAAAAGCTAGTGGGTGCTTCAGGGGAGCAGTGTGCCTTGGCCAGGCTGCTTCGAAAGGCAACTGTCTGCTTGGCGTAGGGAGACAGCAAGCAAGGGCTCCCATTCGAAAGCCCACCGAGAGGGTTGCTTCATTGCCGCCCAGGCTCAGCGCTGGCAACCACTGGCCGTACACCTCAAAGACCTGCCGGACCTGTGTTCGGGCGGCCGTTAGCAAGCTCGGACGTCTAGCTCTGCCACGAAGGAAGCAGTGTGTCGCCTTTCTCTCCGCCTTACGAGCTGCCATCCGGAGGCCCAAGGTCCCTGGACGTTGTGAAGTCGCCCTTGGAAGAGACGTTCGCGCTGCAGTCTTCCTCCACGGCAGGGGCCTAGGAGGCAGGAGGCCTAGGAGACCTGGAAAGCTCACTAGCGTGAAGGCCCTGCGTGGACTACGTTTTCACGGGAAATGCTGCACGCCCAAGCTTGTGCATGCAGTCCCTGGGCCTCACTATGAGCCTGCCCGGCACAGTCGTGTTCCCTTTAGCTCTGGCGCCTTGGCGATGCCTCCTGCAAGGACAGGCAAGCACCGTGTTGCTCTCAGGAGAGCGCCCTTTTCCTAACCACGGGGGCACTCCAGCACTGAAGACTGACAGCAGCCCTCTGCTTTCCGGCAGCTTTGAGGCTGGGGCTGCCCTTTGTTGCTGAGAATTGCCACTGTTCGCAGAGCTTCCGAATCCGAAACTTCAAAACTGCCCTAGTGCGTTTAGTTGCAGGCGAGCGAAAAGAGACCGAAGGAGCACTCTGGCACTTCCCCGGTTTCATCTCCAAGCAGGGAGTTGTGCAGTGTGTGAGGAGTCTACGGGACTTCAGGCTCCAGGAAGGTTACGTGTCCTCGCGCCGTCTCTAAGCGTAGGAGAGTTCAGGGGAAGCTCTACCTCTTCGAGACAGCATGTCATGGCTAGTCTCTGCGTGGCCTAGAGAAAGGGCGGGTGAGTAAAAGGGTACCCGGAACGGACACCAGGAAAAGAGTGTTTTCCTTGCAGCCCACGCTCTGCACTGCGTGCCCCTGGCATGGCACCGAAGGCCTGCGAGAGCTGTGTTCCGGAGGTCGCTTGAGTGCTTGGGCCAGCCAGCTAGCTGGAGCAAAAGGAGAAGGTTCCCTTTCACTCTGCTTTCAAAGCGGTGACCCGGAGGCACTCGAGAGCCTAATGCTGCGCAGTCGCCCAGAATGGGGGATCCTGTGCGCAGCGTTCCTCTATGGGGCACGGGGAGGAGGAAAAGCACACTGGAGCTCCTGCCCCCACCCGCCCCAGAGTCAGTGCACAGCCCCTGCACGCCTCAATGCGTGGACGGGCTAGCTGAAGGATACTTGGAACCCTGTGGAGGGCTCTAGCTTTCCCTTTGGCCATGAGGGCTCTGGGATGCCTCCTGCAGGGCGCAGGACACGGTCCCTTTCTCTAGGAACCCTCTCTCGTCGCTCCACACAGGCCTTCCAGAAGTGAAGCCCACACAGGCAGCCACACTCTCCCGCAGGAAACTTGGACGCTGCACGTAGCCTGCTCTCCAGCGGGGGAAAGAGGGCTTTCTTTGCTCACTAGGTCACCGGTATCAGAGTGGCGCCCTGCAGAGTCCAGGTAGTTTCTGACAGAGGCCAAGAGTCTCAGGCGGCACCCTGCCCGTCCCTGTTAAGACGCCGTACCAGGGCAATTCTGCATGGGACGGGGAGACTAGCGTGACGTACTTAGTGCCTTGGGCTAGGCCTCGCCGTCCGTACGCCTTGCCAAAAGCTAGTGGGTGCTTCAGGGGAGCAGTGTGCCTTGGCCAGGCTGCTTCGAAAGGCAACTGTCTGCTTGGCGTAGGGAGACAGCAAGCAAGGGCTCCCATTCGAAAGCCCACCGAGAGGGTTGCTTCATTGCCGCCCAGGCTCAGCGCTGGCAACCAGTGGCCGTACACCTCAAAGACCTGCCGGACCTGTGTTCGGGCGGCCGTTAGCAAGCTCGGACGTCTAGCTCTGCCACGAAGGAAGCAGTGTGTCGCCTTTCTCTCCGCCTTACGAGCTGCCATCCGGAGGCCCAAGGTCCCTGGACGTTGTGAAGTCGCCCTTGGAAGAGACGTTCGCGCTGCAGTCTTCCTCCACGGCAGGGGCCTAGGAGGCAGGAGGCCTAGGAGACCTGGAAAGCTCACTAGCGTGAAGGCCCTGCGTGGACTACGTTTTCACGGGAAATGCTGCACGCCCAAGCTTGTGCATGCAGTCCCTGGGCCTCACTATGAGCCTGCCCGGCACAGTCGTGTTCCCTTTAGCTCTGGCGCCTTGGCGATGCCTCCTGCAAGGACAGGCAAGCACCGTGTTGCTCTCAGGAGAGCGCCCTTTTCCTAACCACGGGGGCACTCCAGCACTGAAGACTGACAGCAGCCCTCTGCTTTCCGGCAGCTTTGAGGCTGGGGCTGCCCTTTGTTGCTGAGAATTGCCACTGTTCGCAGAGCTTCCGAATCCGAAACTTCAAAACTGCCCTAGTGCGTTTAGTTGCAGGCGAGCGAAAAGAGACCGAAGGAGCACTCTGGCACTTCCCCGGTTTCATCTCCAAGCAGGGAGTTGTGCAGTGTGTGAGGAGTCTACGGGACTTCAGGCTCCAGGAAGGTTACGTGTCCTCGCGCCGTCTCTAAGCGTAGGAGAGTTCAGGGGAAGCTCTACCTCTTCGAGACAGCATGTCATGGCTAGTCTCTGCGTGGCCTAGAGAAAGGGCGGGTGAGTAAAAGGGTACCCGGAACGGACACCAGGAAAAGAGTGTTTTCCTTGCAGCCCACGCTCTGCACTGCGTGCCCCTGGCATGGCACCGAAGGCCTGCGAGAGCTGTGTTCCGGAGGTCGCTTGAGTGCTTGGGCCAGCCAGCTAGCTGGAGCAAAAGGAGAAGGTTCCCTTTCACTCTGCTTTCAAAGCGGTGACCCGGAGGCACTCGAGAGCCTAATGCTGCGCAGTCGCCCAGAATGGGGGATCCTGTGCGCAGCGTTCCTCTATGGGGCACGGGGAGGAGGAAAAGCACACTGGAGCTCCTGCCCCCACCCGCCCCAGAGTCAGTGCACAGCCCCTGCACGCCTCAATGCGTGGACGGGCTAGCTGAAGGATACTTGGAACCCTGTGGAGGGCTCTAGCTTTCCCTTTGGCCATGAGGGCTCTGGGATGCCTCCTGCAGGGCGCAGGACACGGTCCCTTTCTCTAGGAACCCTCTCTCGTCGCTCCACACAGGCCTTCCAGAAGTGAAGCCCACACAGGCAGCCACACTCTCCCGCAGGAAACTTGGACGCTGCACGTAGCCTGCTCTCCAGCGGGGGAAAGAGGGCTTTCTTTGCTCACTAGGTCACCGGTATCAGAGTGGCGCCCTGCAGAGTCCAGGTAGTTTCTGACAGAGGCCAAGAGTCTCAGGCGGCACCCTGCCCGTCCCTGTTAAGACGCCGTACCAGGGCAATTCTGCATGGGACGGGGAGACTAGCGTGACGTACTTAGTGCCTTGGGCTAGGCCTCGCCGTCCGTACGCCTTGCCAAAAGCTAGTGGGTGCTTCAGGGGAGCAGTGTGCCTTGGCCAGGCTGCTTCGAAAGGCAACTGTCTGCTTGGCGTAGGGAGACAGCAAGCAAGGGCTCCCATTCGAAAGCCCACCGAGAGGGTTGCTTCATTGCCGCCCAGGCTCAGCGCTGGCAACCAGTGGCCGTACACCTCAAAGACCTGCCGGACCTGTGTTCGGGCGGCCGTTAGCAAGCTCGGACGTCTAGCTCTGCCACGAAGGAAGCAGTGTGTCGCCTTTCTCTCCGCCTTACGAGCTGCCATCCGGAGGCCCAAGGTCCCTGGACGTTGTGAAGTCGCCCTTGGAAGAGACGTTCGCGCTGCAGTCTTCCTCCACGGCAGGGGCCTAGGAGGCAGGAGGCCTAGGAGACCTGGAAAGCTCACTAGCGTGAAGGCCCTGCGTGGACTACGTTTTCACGGGAAATGCTGCACGCCCAAGCTTGTGCATGCAGTCCCTGGGCCTCACTATGAGCCTGCCCGGCACAGTCGTGTTCCCTTTAGCTCTGGCGCCTTGGCGATGCCTCCTGCAAGGACAGGCAAGCACCGTGTTGCTCTCAGGAGAGCGCCCTTTTCCTAACCACGGGGGCACTCCAGCACTGAAGACTGACAGCAGCCCTCTGCTTTCCGGCAGCTTTGAGGCTGGGGCTGCCCTTTGTTGCCGAGAATTGCCACTGTTCGCAGAGCTTCCGAATCCGAAACTTCAAAACTGCCCTAGTGCGTTTAGTTGCAGGCGAGCGAAAAGAGACCGAAGGAGCACTCTGGCACTTCCCCGGTTTCATCTCCAAGCAGGGAGTTGTGCAGTGTGTGAGGAGTCTACGGGACTTCAGGCTCCAGGAAGGTTACGTGTCCTCGCGCCGTCTCTAAGCGTAGGAGAGTTCAGGGGAAGCTCTACCTCTTCGAGACAGCATGTCATGGCTAGTCTCTGCGTGGCCTAGAGAAAGGGCGGGTGAGTAAAAGGGTACCCGGAACGGACACCAGGAAAAGAGTGTTTTCCTTGCAGCCCACGCTCTGCACTGCGTGCCCCTGGCATGGCACCGAAGGCCTGCGAGAGCTGTGTTCCGGAGGTCGCTTGAGTGCTTGGGCCAGCCAGCTAGCTGGAGCAAAAGGAGAAGGTTCCCTTTCACTCTGCTTTCAAAGCGGTGACCCGGAGGCACTCGAGAGCCTAATGCTGCGCAGTCGCCCAGAATGGGGGATCCTGTGCGCAGCGTTCCTCTATGGGGCACGGGGAGGAGGAAAAGCACACTGGAGCTCCTGCCCCCACCCGCCCCAGAGTCAGTGCACAGCCCCTGCACGCCTCAATGCGTGGACGGGCTAGCTGAAGGATACTTGGAACCCTGTGGAGGGCTCTAGCTTTCCCTTTGGCCATGAGGGCTCTGGGATGCCTCCTGCAGGGCGCAGGACACGGTCCCTTTCTCTAGGAACCCTCTCTCGTCGCCCCACACAGGCCTTCCAGAAGTGAAGCCCACACAGGCAGCCACACTCTCCCGCAGGAAACTTGGACGCTGCACGTAGCCTGCTCTCCAGCGGGGGAAAGAGGGCTTTCTTTGCTCACTAGGTCACCGGTATCAGAGTGGCGCCCTGCAGAGTCCAGGTAGTTTCTGACAGAGGCCAAGAGTCTCAGGCGGCACCCTGCCCGTCCCTGTTAAGACGCCGTACCAGGGCAATTCTGCATGGGACGGGGAGACTAGCGTGACGTACTTAGTGCCTTGGGCTAGGCCTCGCCGTCCGTACGCCTTGCCAAAAGCTAGTGGGTGCTTCAGGGGAGCAGTGTGCCTTGGCCAGGCTGCTTCGAAAGGCAACTGTCTGCTTGGCGTAGGGAGACAGCAAGCAAGGGCTCCCATTCGAAAGCCCACCGAGAGGGTTGCTTCATTGCCGCCCAGGCTCAGCGCTGGCAACCACTGGCCGTACACCTCAAAGACCTGCCGGACCTGTGTTCGGGCGGCCGTTAGCAAGCTCGGACGTCTAGCTCTGCCACGAAGGAAGCAGTGTGTCGCCTTTCTCTCCGCCTTACGAGCTGCCATCCGGAGGCCCAAGGTCCCTGGACGTTGTGAAGTCGCCCTTGGAAGAGACGTTCGCGCTGCAGTCTTCCTCCACGGCAGGGGCCTAGGAGGCAGGAGGCCTAGGAGACCTGGAAAGCTCACTAGCGTGAAGGCCCTGCGTGGACTACGTTTTCACGGGAAATGCTGCACGCCCAAGCTTGTGCATGCAGTCCCTGGGCCTCACTATGAGCCTGCCCGGCACAGTCGTGTTCCCTTTAGCTCTGGCGCCTTGGCGATGCCTCCTGCAAGGACAGGCAAGCACCGTGTTGCTCTCAGGAGAGCGCCCTTTTCCTAACCACGGGGGCACTCCAGCACTGAAGACTGACAGCAGCCCTCTGCTTTCCGGCAGCTTTGAGGCTGGGGCTGCCCTTTGTTGCCGAGAATTGCCACTGTTCGCAGAGCTTCCGAATCCGAAACTTCAAAACTGCCCTAGTGCGTTTAGTTTCAGGCGAGCGAAAAGAGACCGAAGGAGCACTCTGGCACTTCCCCGGTTTCATCTCCAAGCAGGGAGTTGTGCAGTGTGTGAGGAGTCTACGGGACTTCAGGCTCCAGGAAGGTTACGTGTCCTCGCGCCGTCTCTAAGCGTAGGAGAGTTCAGGGGAAGCTCTACCTCTTCGAGACAGCATGTCATGGCTAGTCTCTGCGTGGCCTAGAGAAAGGGCGGGTGAGTAAAAGGGTACCCGGAACGGACACCAGGAAAAGAGTGTTTTCCTTGCAGCCCACGCTCTGCACTGCGTGCCCCTGGCATGGCACCGAAGGCCTGCGAGAGCTGTGTTCCGGAGGTCGCTTGAGTGCTTGGGCCAGCCAGCTAGCTGGAGCAAAAGGAGAAGGTTCCCTTTCACTCTGCTTTCAAAGCGGTGACCCGGAGGCACTCGAGAGCCTAATGCTGCGCAGTCGCCCAGAATGGGGGATCCTGTGCGCAGCGTTCCTCTATGGGGCACGGGGAGGAGGAAAAGCACACTGGAGCTCCTGCCCCCACCCGCCCCAGAGTCAGTGCACAGCCCCTGCACGCCTCAATGCGTGGACGGGCTAGCTGAAGGATACTTGGAACCCTGTGGAGGGCTCTAGCTTTCCCTTTGGCCATGAGGGCTCTGGGATGCCTCCTGCAGGGCGCAGGACACGGTCCCTTTCTCTAGGAACCCTCTCTCGTCGCCCCACACAGGCCTTCCAGAAGTGAAGCCCACACAGGCAGCCACACTCTCCCGCAGGAAACTTGGACGCTGCACGTAGCCTGCTCTCCAGCGGGGGAAAGAGGGCTTTCTTTGCTCACTAGGTCACCGGTATCAGAGTGGCGCCCTGCAGAGTCCAGGTAGTTTCTGACAGAGGCCAAGAGTCTCAGGCGGCACCCTGCCCGTCCCTGTTAAGACGCCGTACCAGGGCAATTCTGCATGGGACGGGGAGACTAGCGTGACGTACTTAGTGCCTTGGGCTAGGCCTCGCCGTCCGTACGCCTTGCCAAAAGCTAGTGGGTGCTTCAGGGGAGCAGTGTGCCTTGGCCAGGCTGCTTCGAAAGGCAACTGTCTGCTTGGCGTAGGGAGACAGCAAGCAAGGGCTCCCATTCGAAAGCCCACCGAGAGGGTTGCTTCATTGCCGCCCAGGCTCAGCGCTGGCAACCACTGGCCGTACACCTCAAAGACCTGCCGGACCTGTGTTCGGGCGGCCGTTAGCAAGCTCGGACGTCTAGCTCTGCCACGAAGGAAGCAGTGTGTCGCCTTTCTCTCCGCCTTACGAGCTGCCATCCGGAGGCCCAAGGTCCCTGGACGTTGTGAAGTCGCCCTTGGAAGAGACGTTCGCGCTGCAGTCTTCCTCCACGGCAGGGGCCTAGGAGGCAGGAGGCCTAGGAGACCTGGAAAGCTCACTAGCGTGAAGGCCCTGCGTGGACTACGTTTTCACGGGAAATGCTGCACGCCCAAGCTTGTGCATGCAGTCCCTGGGCCTCACTATGAGCCTGCCCGGCACAGTCGTGTTCCCTTTAGCTCTGGCGCCTTGGCGATGCCTCCTGCAAGGACAGGCAAGCACCGTGTTGCTCTCAGGAGAGCGCCCTTTTCCTAACCACGGGGGCACTCCAGCACTGAAGACTGACAGCAGCCCTCTGCTTTCCGGCAGCTTTGAGGCTGGGGCTGCCCTTTGTTGCCGAGAATTGCCACTGTTCGCAGAGCTTCCGAATCCGAAACTTCAAAACTGCCCTAGTGCGTTTAGTTTCAGGCGAGCGAAAAGAGACCGAAGGAGCACTCTGGCACTTCCCCGGTTTCATCTCCAAGCAGGGAGTTGTGCAGTGTGTGAGGAGTCTACGGGACTTCAGGCTCCAGGAAGGTTACGTGTCCTCGCGCCGTCTCTAAGCGTAGGAGAGTTCAGGGGAAGCTCTACCTCTTCGAGACAGCATGTCATGGCTAGTCTCTGCGTGGCCTAGAGAAAGGGCGGGTGAGTAAAAGGGTACCCGGAACGGACACCAGGAAAAGAGTGTTTTCCTTGCAGCCCACGCTCTGCACTGCGTGCCCCTGGCATGGCACCGAAGGCCTGCGAGAGCTGTGTTCCGGAGGTCGCTTGAGTGCTTGGGCCAGCCAGCTAGCTGGAGCAAAAGGAGAAGGTTCCCTTTCACTCTGCTTTCAAAGCGGTGACCCGGAGGCACTCGAGAGCCTAATGCTGCGCAGTCGCCCAGAATGGGGGATCCTGTGCGCAGCGTTCCTCTATGGGGCACGGGGAGGAGGAAAAGCACACTGGAGCTCCTGCCCCCACCCGCCCCAGAGTCAGTGCACAGCCCCTGCACGCCTCAATGCGTGGACGGGCTAGCTGAAGGATACTTGGAACCCTGTGGAGGGCTCTAGCTTTCCCTTTGGCCATGAGGGCTCTGGGATGCCTCCTGCAGGGCGCAGGACACGGTCCCTTTCTCTAGGAACCCTCTCTCGTCGCCCCACACAGGCCTTCCAGAAGTGAAGCCCACACAGGCAGCCACACTCTCCCGCAGGAAACTTGGACGCTGCACGTAGCCTGCTCTCCAGCGGGGGAAAGAGGGCTTTCTTTGCTCACTAGGTCACCGGTATCAGAGTGGCGCCCTGCAGAGTCCAGGTAGTTTCTGACAGAGGCCAAGAGTCTCAGGCGGCACCCTGCCCGTCCCTGTTAAGACGCCGTACCAGGGCAATTCTGCATGGGACGGGGAGACTAGCGTGACGTACTTAGTGCCTTGGGCTAGGCCTCGCCGTCCGTACGCCTTGCCAAAAGCTAGTGGGTGCTTCAGGGGAGCAGTGTGCCTTGGCCAGGCTGCTTCGAAAGGCAACTGTCTGCTTGGCGTAGGGAGACAGCAAGCAAGGGCTCCCATTCGAAAGCCCACCGAGAGGGTTGCTTCATTGCCGCCCAGGCTCAGCGCTGGCAACCACTGGCCGTACACCTCAAAGACCTGCCGGACCTGTGTTCGGGCGGCCGTTAGCAAGCTCGGACGTCTAGCTCTGCCACGAAGGAAGCAGTGTGTCGCCTTTCTCTCCGCCTTACGAGCTGCCATCCGGAGGCCCAAGGTCCCTGGACGTTGTGAAGTCGCCCTTGGAAGAGACGTTCGCGCTGCAGTCTTCCTCCACGGCAGGGGCCTAGGAGGCAGGAGGCCTAGGAGACCTGGAAAGCTCACTAGCGTGAAGGCCCTGCGTGGACTACGTTTTCACGGGAAATGCTGCACGCCCAAGCTTGTGCATGCAGTCCCTGGGCCTCACTATGAGCCTGCCCGGCACAGTCGTGTTCCCTTTAGCTCTGGCGCCTTGGCGATGCCTCCTGCAAGGACAGGCAAGCACCGTGTTGCTCTCAGGAGAGCGCCCTTTTCCTAACCACGGGGGCACTCCAGCACTGAAGACTGACAGCAGCCCTCTGCTTTCCGGCAGCTTTGAGGCTGGGGCTGCCCTTTGTTGCCGAGAATTGCCACTGTTCGCAGAGCTTCCGAATCCGAAACTTCAAAACTGCCCTAGTGCGTTTAGTTTCAGGCGAGCGAAAAGAGACCGAAGGAGCACTCTGGCACTTCCCCGGTTTCATCTCCAAGCAGGGAGTTGTGCAGTGTGTGAGGAGTCTACGGGACTTCAGGCTCCAGGAAGGTTACGTGTCCTCGCGCCGTCTCTAAGCGTAGGAGAGTTCAGGGGAAGCTCTACCTCTTCGAGACAGCATGTCATGGCTAGTCTCTGCGTGGCCTAGAGAAAGGGCGGGTGAGTAAAAGGGTACCCGGAACGGACACCAGGAAAAGAGTGTTTTCCTTGCAGCCCACGCTCTGCACTGCGTGCCCCTGGCATGGCACCGAAGGCCTGCGAGAGCTGTGTTCCGGAGGTCGCTTGAGTGCTTGGGCCAGCCAGCTAGCTGGAGCAAAAGGAGAAGGTTCCCTTTCACTCTGCTTTCAAAGCGGTGACCCGGAGGCACTCGAGAGCCTAATGCTGCGCAGTCGCCCAGAATGGGGGATCCTGTGCGCAGCGTTCCTCTATGGGGCACGGGGAGGAGGAAAAGCACACTGGAGCTCCTGCCCCCACCCGCCCCAGAGTCAGTGCACAGCCCCTGCACGCCTCAATGCGTGGACGGGCTAGCTGAAGGATACTTGGAACCCTGTGGAGGGCTCTAGCTTTCCCTTTGGCCATGAGGGCTCTGGGATGCCTCCTGCAGGGCGCAGGACACGGTCCCTTTCTCTAGGAACCCTCTCTCGTCGCCCCACACAGGCCTTCCAGAAGTGAAGCCCACACAGGCAGCCACACTCTCCCGCAGGAAACTTGGACGCTGCACGTAGCCTGCTCTCCAGCGGGGGAAAGAGGGCTTTCTTTGCTCACTAGGTCACCGGTATCAGAGTGGCGCCCTGCAGATTCCAGGTAGTTTCTGACAGAGGCCAAGAGTCTCAGGCGGCACCCTGCCCGTCCCTGTTAAGACGCCGTACCAGGGCAATTCTGCATGGGACGGGGAGACTAGCGTGACGTACTTAGTGCCTTGGGCTAGGCCTCGCCGTCCGTACGCCTTGCCAAAAGCTAGTGGGTGCTTCAGGGGAGCAGTGTGCCTTGGCCAGGCTGCTTCGAAAGGCAACTGTCTGCTTGGCGTAGGGAGACAGCAAGCAAGGGCTCCCATTCGAAAGCCCACCGAGAGGGTTGCTTCATTGCCGCCCAGGCTCAGCGCTGGCAACCAGTGGCCGTACACCTCAAAGACCTGCCGGACCTGTGTTCGGGCGGCCGTTAGCAAGCTCGGACGTCTAGCTCTGCCACGAAGGAAGCAGTGTGTCGCCTTTCTCTCCGCCTTACGAGCTGCCATCCGGAGGCCCAAGGTCCCTGGACGTTGTGAAGTCGCCCTTGGAAGAGACGTTCGCGCTGCAGTCTTCCTCCACGGCAGGGGCCTAGGAGGCAGGAGGCCTAGGAGACCTGGAAAGCTCACTAGCGTGAAGGCCCTGCGTGGACTACGTTTTCACGGGAAATGCTGCACGCCCAAGCTTGTGCATGCAGTCCCTGGGCCTCACTATGAGCCTGCCCGGCACAGTCGTGTTCCCTTTAGCTCTGGCGCCTTGGCGATGCCTCCTGCAAGGACAGGCAAGCACCGTGTTGCTCTCAGGAGAGCGCCCTTTTCCTAACCACGGGGGCACTCCAGCACTGAAGACTGACAGCAGCCCTCTGCTTTCCGGCAGCTTTGAGGCTGGGGCTGCCCTTTGTTGCCGAGAATTGCCACTGTTCGCAGAGCTTCCGAATTCAAAACTGCCCTAGTGCGTTTAGTTTCAGGCGAGCGAAAAGAGACCGAAGGAGCACTCTGGCACTTCCCCGGTTTCATCTCCAAGCAGGGAGTTGTGCAGTGTGTGAGGAGTCTACGGGACTTCAGGCTCCAGGAAGGTTACGTGTCCTCGCGCCGTCTCTAAGCGTAGGAGAGTTCAGGGGAAGCTCTACCTCTTCGAGACAGCATGTCATGGCTAGTCTCTGCGTGGCCTAGAGAAAGGGCGGGTGAGTAAAAGGGTACCCGGAACGGACACCAGGAAAAGAGTGTTTTCCTTGCAGCCCACGCTCTGCACTGCGTGCCCCTGGCATGGCACCGAAGGCCTGCGAGAGCTGTGTTCCGGAGGTCGCTTGAGTGCTTGGGCCAGCCAGCTAGCTGGAGCAAAAGGAGAAGGTTCCCTTTCACTCTGCTTTCAAAGCGGTGACCCGGAGGCACTCGAGAGCCTAATGCTGCGCAGTCGCCCAGAATGGGGGATCCTGTGCGCAGCGTTCCTCTATGGGGCACGGGGAGGAGGAAAAGCACACTGGAGCTCCTGCCCCCACCTGCCCCAGAGTCAGTGCACAGCCCCTGCACGCCTCAATGCGTGGACGGGCTAGCTGAAGGATACTTGGAACCCCCCCCCCCTGTGGAGGGCTCTAGCTTTCCCTTTGGCCATGAGGGCTCTGGGATGCCTCCTGCAGGGCGCAGGACACGGTCCCTTTCTCTAGGAACCCTCTCTCGTCGCCCCACACAGGCCTTCCAGAAGTGAAGCCCACACAGGCAGCCACACTCTCCCGCAGGAAACTTGGACGCTGCACGTAGCCTGCTCTCCAGCGGGGGAAAGAGGGCTTTCTTTGCTCACTAGGTCACCGGTATCAGAGTGGCGCCCTGCAGAGTCCAGGTAGTTTCTGACAGAGGCCAAGAGTCTCAGGCGGCACCCTGCCCGTCCCTGTTAAGACGCCGTACCAGGGCAATTCTGCATGGGACGGGGAGACTAGCGTGACGTACTTAGTGCCTTGGGCTAGGCCTCGCCGTCCGTACGCCTTGCCAAAAGCTAGTGGGTGCTTCAGGGGAGCAGTGTGCCTTGGCCAGGCTGCTTCGAAAGGCAACTGTCTGCTTGGCGTAGGGAGACAGCAAGCAAGGGCTCCCATTCGAAAGCCCACCGAGAGGGTTGCTTCATTGCCGCCCAGGCTCAGCGCTGGCAACCACTGGCCGTACACCTCAAAGACCTGCCGGACCTGTGTTCGGGCGGCCGTTAGCAAGCTCGGACGTCTAGCTCTGCCACGAAGGAAGCAGTGTGTCGCCTTTCTCTCCGCCTTACGAGCTGCCATCCGGAGGCCCAAGGTCCCTGGACGTTGTGAAGTCGCCCTTGGAAGAGACGTTCGCGCTGCAGTCTTCCTCCACGGCAGGGGCCTAGGAGGCAGGAGGCCTAGGAGACCTGGAAAGCTCACTAGCGTGAAGGCCCTGCGTGGACTACGTTTTCACGGGAAATGCTGCACGCCCAAGCTTGTGCATGCAGTCCCTGGGCCTCACTATGAGCCTGCCCGGCACAGTCGTGTTCCCTTTAGCTCTGGCGCCTTGGCGATGCCTCCTGCAAGGACAGGCAAGCACCGTGTTGCTCTCAGGAGAGCGCCCTTTTCCTAACCACGGGGGCACTCCAGCACTGAAGACTGACAGCAGCCCTCTGCTTTCCGGCAGCTTTGAGGCTGGGGCTGCCCTTTGTTGCCGAGAATTGCCACTGTTCGCAGAGCTTCCGAATCCGAAACTTCAAAACTGCCCTAGTGCGTTTAGTTTCAGGCGAGCGAAAAGAGACCGAAGGAGCACTCTGGCACTTCCCCGGTTTCATCTCCAAGCAGGGAGTTGTGCAGTGTGTGAGGAGTCTACGGGACTTCAGGCTCCAGGAAGGTTACGTGTCCTCGCGCCGTCTCTAAGCGTAGGAGAGTTCAGGGGAAGCTCTACCTCTTCGAGACAGCATGTCATGGCTAGTCTCTGCGTGGCCTAGAGAAAGGGCGGGTGAGTAAAAGGGTACCCGGAACGGACACCAGGAAAAGAGTGTTTTCCTTGCAGCCCACGCTCTGCACTGCGTGCCCCTGGCATGGCACCGAAGGCCTGCGAGAGCTGTGTTCCGGAGGTCGCTTGAGTGCTTGGGCCAGCCAGCTAGCTGGAGCAAAAGGAGAAGGTTCCCTTTCACTCTGCTTTCAAAGCGGTGACCCGGAGGCACTCGAGAGCCTAATGCTGCGCAGTCGCCCAGAATGGGGGATCCTGTGCGCAGCGTTCCTCTATGGGGCACGGGGAGGAGGAAAAGCACACTGGAGCTCCTGCCCCCACCTGCCCCAGAGTCAGTGCACAGCCCCTGCACGCCTCAATGCGTGGACGGGCTAGCTGAAGGATACTTGGAACCCTGTGGAGGGCTCTAGCTTTCCCTTTGGCCATGAGGGCTCTGGGATGCCTCCTGCAGGGCGCAGGACACGGTCCCTTTCTCTAGGAACCCTCTCTCGTCGCCCCACACAGGCCTTGCAGAAGTGAAGCCCACACAGGCAGCCACACTCTCCCGCAGGAAACTTGGACGCTGCACGTAGCCTGCTCTCCAGCGGGGGAAAGAGGGCTTTCTTTGCTCACTAGGTCACCGGTATCAGAGTGGCGCCCTGCAGAGTCCAGGTAGTTTCTGACAGAGGCCAAGAGTCTCAGGCGGCACCCTGCCCGTCCCTGTTAAGACGCCGTACCAGGGCAATTCTGCATGGGACGGGGAGACTAGCGTGACGTACTTAGTGCCTTGGGCTAGGCCTCGCCGTCCGTACGCCTTGCCAAAAGCTAGTGGGTGCTTCAGGGGAGCAGTGTGCCTTGGCCAGGCTGCTTCGAAAGGCAACTGTCTGCTTGGCGTAGGGAGACAGCAAGCAAGGGCTCCCATTCGAAAGCCCACCGAGAGGGTTGCTTCATTGCCGCCCAGGCTCAGCGCTGGCAACCACTGGCCGTACACCTCAAAGACCTGCCGGACCTGTGTTCGGGCGGCCGTTAGCAAGCTCGGACGTCTAGCTCTGCCACGAAGGAAGCAGTGTGTCGCCTTTCTCTCCGCCTTACGAGCTGCCATCCGGAGGCCCAAGGTCCCTGGACGTTGTGAAGTCGCCCTTGGAAGAGACGTTCGCGCTGCAGTCTTCCTCCACGGCAGGGGCCTAGGAGGCAGGAGGCCTAGGAGACCTGGAAAGCTCACTAGCGTGAAGGCCCTGCGTGGACTACGTTTTCACGGGAAATGCTGCACGCCCAAGCTTGTGCATGCAGTCCCTGGGCCTCACTATGAGCCTGCCCGGCACAGTCGTGTTCCCTTTAGCTCTGGCGCCTTGGCGATGCCTCCTGCAAGGACAGGCAAGCACCGTGTTGCTCTCAGGAGAGCGCCCTTTTCCTAACCACGGGGGCACTCCAGCACTGAAGACTGACAGCAGCCCTCTGCTTTCCGGCAGCTTTGAGGCTGGGGCTGCCCTTTGTTGCCGAGAATTGCCACTGTTCGCAGAGCTTCCGAATCCGAAACTTCAAAACTGCCCTAGTGCGTTTAGTTTCAGGCGAGCGAAAAGAGACCGAAGGAGCACTCTGGCACTTCCCCGGTTTCATCTCCAAGCAGGGAGTTGTGCAGTGTGTGAGGAGTCTACGGGACTTCAGGCTCCAGGAAGGTTACGTGTCCTCGCGCCGTCTCTAAGCGTAGGAGAGTTCAGGGGAAGCTCTACCTCTTCGAGACAGCATGTCATGGCTAGTCTCTGCGTGGCCTAGAGAAAGGGCGGGTGAGTAAAAGGGTACCCGGAACGGACACCAGGAAAAGAGTGTTTTCCTTGCAGCCCACGCTCTGCACTGCGTGCCCCTGGCATGGCACCGAAGGCCTGCGAGAGCTGTGTTCCGGAGGTCGCTTGAGTGCTTGGGCCAGCCAGCTAGCTGGAGCAAAAGGAGAAGGTTCCCTTTCACTCTGCTTTCAAAGCGGTGACCCGGAGGCACTCGAGAGCCTAATGCTGCGCAGTCGCCCAGAATGGGGGATCCTGTGCGCAGCGTTCCTCTATGGGGCACGGGGAGGAGGAAAAGCACACTGGAGCTCCTGCCCCCACCTGCCCCAGAGTCAGTGCACAGCCCCTGCACGCCTCAATGCGTGGACGGGCTAGCTGAAGGATACTTGGAACCCTGTGGAGGGCTCTAGCTTTCCCTTTGGCCATGAGGGCTCTGGGATGCCTCCTGCAGGGCGCAGGACACGGTCCCTTTCTCTAGGAACCCTCTCTCGTCGCCCCACACAGGCCTTCCAGAAGTGAAGCCCACACAGGCAGCCACACTCTCCCGCAGGAAACTTGGACGCTGCACGTAGCCTGCTCTCCAGCGGGGGAAAGAGGGCTTTCTTTGCTCACTAGGTCACCGGTATCAGAGTGGCGCCCTGCAGAGTCCAGGTAGTTTCTGACAGAGGCCAAGAGTCTCAGGCGGCACCCTGCCCGTCCCTGTTAAGACGCCGTACCAGGGCAATTCTGCATGGGACGGGGAGACTAGCGTGACGTACTTAGTGCCTTGGGCTAGGCCTCGCCGTCCGTACGCCTTGCCAAAAGCTAGTGGGTGCTTCAGGGGAGCAGTGTGCCTTGGCCAGGCTGCTTCGAAAGGCAACTGTCTGCTTGGCGTAGGGAGACAGCAAGCAAGGGCTCCCATTCGAAAGCCCACCGAGAGGGTTGCTTCATTGCCGCCCAGGCTCAGCGCTGGCAACCACTGGCCGTACACCTCAAAGACCTGCCGGACCTGTGTTCGGGCGGCCGTTAGCAAGCTCGGACGTCTAGCTCTGCCACGAAGGAAGCAGTGTGTCGCCTTTCTCTCCGCCTTACGAGCTGCCATCCGGAGGCCCAAGGTCCCTGGACGTTGTGAAGTCGCCCTTGGAAGAGACGTTCGCGCTGCAGTCTTCCTCCACGGCAGGGGCCTAGGAGGCAGGAGGCCTAGGAGACCTGGAAAGCTCACTAGCGTGAAGGCCCTGCGTGGACTACGTTTTCACGGGAAATGCTGCACGCCCAAGCTTGTGCATGCAGTCCCTGGGCCTCACTATGAGCCTGCCCGGCACAGTCGTGTTCCCTTTAGCTCTGGCGCCTTGGCGATGCCTCCTGCAAGGACAGGCAAGCACCGTGTTGCTCTCAGGAGAGCGCCCTTTTCCTAACCACGGGGGCACTCCAGCACTGAAGACTGACAGCAGCCCTCTGCTTTCCGGCAGCTTTGAGGCTGGGGCTGCCCTTTGTTGCCGAGAATTGCCACTGTTCGCAGAGCTTCCGAATCCGAAACTTCAAAACTGCCCTAGTGCGTTTAGTTGCAGGCGAGCGAAAAGAGACCGAAGGAGCACTCTGGCACTTCCCCGGTTTCATCTCCAAGCAGGGAGTTGTGCAGTGTGTGAGGAGTCTACGGGACTTCAGGCTCCAGGAAGGTTACGTGTCCTCGCGCCGTCTCTAGGCGTAGGAGAGTTCAGGGGAAGCTCTACCTCTTCGAGACAGCATGTCATGGCTAGTCTCTGCGTGGCCTAGAGAAAGGGCGGGTGAGTAAAAGGGTACCCGGAACGGACACCAGGAAAAGAGTGTTTTCCTTGCAGCCCACGCTCTGCACTGCGTGCCCCTGGCATGGCACCGAAGGCCTGCGAGAGCTGTGTTCCGGAGGTCGCTTGAGTGCTTGGGCCAGCCAGCTAGCTGGAGCAAAAGGAGAAGGTTCCCTTTCACTCTGCTTTCAAAGCGGTGACCCGGAGGCACTCGAGAGCCTAATGCTGCGCAGTCGCCCAGAATGGGGGATCCTGTGCGCAGCGTTCCTCTATGGGGCACGGGGAGGAGGAAAAGCACACTGGAGCTCCTGCCCCCACCTGCCCCAGAGTCAGTGCACAGCCCCTGCACGCCTCAATGCGTGGACGGGCTAGCTGAAGGATACTTGGAACCCTGTGGAGGGCTCTAGCTTTCCCTTTGGCCATGAGGGCTCTGGGATGCCTCCTTGCAGGGCGCAGGACACGTTCCCTTTCTCTAGGAACCCTCTCTCGTCGCTCCACACAGGCCTTCCAGAAGTGAAGCCCACACAGGCAGCCACACTCTTCCGCAGGAAACTTGGACGCTGCACGTAGCCTGCTCTCCAGCGGGGGAAAGAGGGCTTTCTTTGCTCACTAGGTCACCGGTATCAGAGTGGCGCCCTGCAGAGTCCAGGTAGTTTCTGACAGAGGCCAAGAGTCTCAGGCGGCACCCTGCCCGTCCCTGTTAAGACGCCGTACCAGGGCAATTCTGCATGGGACGGGGAGACTAGCGTGACGTACTTAGTGCCTTGGGCTAGGCCTCGCCGTCCGTACGCCTTGCCAAAAGCTAGTGGGTGCTTCAGGGGAGCAGTGTGCCTTGGCCAGGCTGCTTCGAAAGGCAACTGTCTGCTTGGCGTAGGGAGACAGCAAGCAAGGGCTCCCATTCGAAAGCCCACCGAGAGGGTTGCTTCATTGCCGCCCAGGCTCAGCGCTGGCAACCAGTGGCCGTACACCTCAAAGACCTGCCGGACCTGTGTTCGGGCGGCCGTTAGCAAGCTCGGACGTCTAGCTCTGCCACGAAGGAAGCAGTGTGTCGCCTTTCTCTCCGCCTTACGAGCTGCCATCCGGAGGCCCAAGGTCCCTGGACGTTGTGAAGTCGCCCTTGGAAGAGACGTTCGCGCTGCAGTCTTCCTCCACGGCAGGGGCCTAGGAGGCAGGAGGCCTAGGAGACCTGGAAAGCTCACTAGCGTGAAGGCCCTGCGTGGACTACGTTTTCACGGGAAATGCTGCACGCCCAAGCTTGTGCATGCAGTCCCTGGGCCTCACTATGAGCCTGCCCGGCACAGTCGTGTTCCCTTTAGCTCTGGCGCCTTGGCGATGCCTCCTGCAAGGACAGGCAAGCACCGTGTTGCTCTCAGGAGAGCGCCCTTTTCCTAACCACGGGGGCACTCCAGCACTGAAGACTGACAGCAGCCCTCTGCTTTCCGGCAGCTTTGAGGCTGGGGCTGCCCTTTGTTGCCGAGAATTGCCACTGTTCGCAGAGCTTCCGAATCCGAAACTTCAAAACTGCCCTAGTGCGTTTAGTTGCAGGCGAGCGAAAAGAGACCGAAGGAGCACTCTGGCACTTCCCCGGTTTCATCTCCAAGCAGGGAGTTGTGCAGTGTGTGAGGAGTCTACGGGACTTCAGGCTCCAGGAAGGTTACGTGTCCTCGCGCCGTCTCTAGGCGTAGGAGAGTTCAGGGGAAGCTCTACCTCTTCGAGACAGCATGTCATGGCTAGTCTCTGCGTGGCCTAGAGAAAGGGCGGGTGAGTAAAAGGGTACCCGGAACGGACACCAGGAAAAGAGTGTTTTCCTTGCAGCCCACGCTCTGCACTGCGTGCCCCTGGCATGGCACCGAAGGCCTGCGAGAGCTGTGTTCCGGAGGTCGCTTGAGTGCTTGGGCCAGCCAGCTAGCTGGAGCAAAAGGAGAAGGTTCCCTTTCACTCTGCTTTCAAAGCGGTGACCCGGAGGCACTCGAGAGCCTAATGCTGCGCAGTCGCCCAGAATGGGGGATCCTGTGCGCAGCGTTCCTCTATGGGGCACGGGGAGGAGGAAAAGCACACTGGAGCTCCTGCCCCCACCTGCCCCAGAGTCAGTGCACAGCCCCTGCACGCCTCAATGCGTGGACGGGCTAGCTGAAGGATACTTGGAACCCTGTGGAGGGCTCTAGCTTTCCCTTTGGCCATGAGGGCTCTGGGATGCCTCCTGCAGGGCGCAGGACACGGTCCCTTTCTCTAGGAACCCTCTCTCGTCGCTCCACACAGGCCTTCCAGAAGTGAAGCCCACACAGGCAGCCACACTCTCCCGCAGGAAACTTGGACGCTGCACGTAGCCTGCTCTCCAGCGGGGGAAAGAGGGCTTTCTTTGCTCACTAGGTCACCGGTATCAGAGTGGCGCCCTGCAGAGTCCAGGTAGTTTCTGACAGAGGCCAAGAGTCTCAGGCGGCACCCTGCCCGTCCCTGTTAAGACGCCGTACCAGGGCAATTCTGCATGGGACGGGGAGACTAGCGTGACGTACTTAGTGCCTTGGGCTAGGCCTCGCCGTCCGTACGCCTTGCCAAAAGCTAGTGGGTGCTTCAGGGGAGCAGTGTGCCTTGGCCAGGCTGCTTCGAAAGGCAACTGTCTGCTTGGCGTAGGGAGACAGCAAGCAAGGGCTCCCATTCGAAAGCCCACCGAGAGGGTTGCTTCATTGCCGCCCAGGCTCAGCGCTGGCAACCACTGGCCGTACACCTCAAAGACCTGCCGGACCTGTGTTCGGGCGGCCGTTAGCAAGCTCGGACGTCTAGCTCTGCCACGAAGGAAGCAGTGTGTCGCCTTTCTCTCCGCCTTACGAGCTGCCATCCGGAGGCCCAAGGTCCCTGGACGTTGTGAAGTCGCCCTTGGAAGAGACGTTCGCGCTGCAGTCTTCCTCCACGGCAGGGGCCTAGGAGGCAGGAGGCCTAGGAGACCTGGAAAGCTCACTAGCGTGAAGGCCCTGCGTGGACTACGTTTTCACGGGAAATGCTGCACGCCCAAGCTTGTGCATGCAGTCCCTGGGCCTCACTATGAGCCTGCCCGGCACAGTCGTGTTCCCTTTAGCTCTGGCGCCTTGGCGATGCCTCCTGCAAGGACAGGCAAGCACCGTGTTGCTCTCAGGAGAGCGCCCTTTTCCTAACCACGGGGGCACTCCAGCACTGAAGACTGACAGCAGCCCTCTGCTTTCCGGCAGCTTTGAGGCTGGGGCTGCCCTTTGTTGCCGAGAATTGCCACTGTTCGCAGAGCTTCCGAATCCGAAACTTCAAAACTGCCCTAGTGCGTTTAGTTTCAGGCGAGCGAAAAGAGACCGAAGGAGCACTCTGGCACTTCCCCGGTTTCATCTCCAAGCAGGGAGTTGTGCAGTGTGTGAGGAGTCTACGGGACTTCAGGCTCCAGGAAGGTTACGTGTCCTCGCGCCGTCTCTAAGCGTAGGAGAGTTCAGGGGAAGCTCTACCTCTTCGAGACAGCATGTCATGGCTAGTCTCTGCGTGGCCTAGAGAAAGGGCGGGTGAGTAAAAGGGTACCCGGAACGGACACCAGGAAAAGAGTGTTTTCCTTGCAGCCCACGCTCTGCACTGCGTGCCCCTGGCATGGCACCGAAGGCCTGCGAGAGCTGTGTTCCGGAGGTCGCTTGAGTGCTTGGGCCAGCCAGCTAGCTGGAGCAAAAGGAGAAGGTTCCCTTTCACTCTGCTTTCAAAGCGGTGACCCGGAGGCACTCGAGAGCCTAATGCTGCGCAGTCGCCCAGAATGGGGGATCCTGTGCGCAGCGTTCCTCTATGGGGCACGGGGAGGAGGAAAAGCACACTGGAGCTCCTGCCCCCACCTGCCCCAGAGTCAGTGCACAGCCCCTGCACGCCTCAATGCGTGGACGGGCTAGCTGAAGGATACTTGGAACCCTGTGGAGGGCTCTAGCTTTCCCTTTGGCCATGAGGGCTCTGGGATGCCTCCTGCAGGGCGCAGGACACGGTCCCTTTCTCTAGGAACCCTCTCTCGTCGCTCCACACAGGCCTTCCAGAAGTGAAGCCCACACAGGCAGCCACACTCTCCCGCAGGAAACTTGGACGCTGCACGTAGCCTGCTCTCCAGCGGGGGAAAGAGGGCTTTCTTTGCTCACTAGGTCACCGGTATCAGAGTGGCGCCCTGCAGAGTCCAGGTAGTTTCTGACAGAGGCCAAGAGTCTCAGGCGGCACCCTGCCCGTCCCTGTTAAGACGCCGTACCAGGGCAATTCTGCATGGGACGGGGAGACTAGCGTGACGTACTTAGTGCCTTGGGCTAGGCCTCGCCGTCCGTACGCCTTGCCAAAAGCTAGTGGGTGCTTCAGGGGAGCAGTGTGCCTTGGCCAGGCTGCTTCGAAAGGCAACTGTCTGCTTGGCGTAGGGAGACAGCAAGCAAGGGCTCCCATTCGAAAGCCCACCGAGAGGGTTGCTTCATTGCCGCCCAGGCTCAGCGCTGGCAACCACTGGCCGTACACCTCAAAGACCTGCCGGACCTGTGTTCGGGCGGCCGTTAGCAAGCTCGGACGTCTAGCTCTGCCACGAAGGAAGCAGTGTGTCGCCTTTCTCTCCGCCTTACGAGCTGCCATCCGGAGGCCCAAGGTCCCTGGACGTTGTGAAGTCGCCCTTGGAAGAGACGTTCGCGCTGCAGTCTTCCTCCACGGCAGGGGCCTAGGAGGCAGGAGGCCTAGGAGACCTGGAAAGCTCACTAGCGTGAAGGCCCTGCGTGGACTACGTTTTCACGGGAAATGCTGCACGCCCAAGCTTGTGCATGCAGTCCCTGGGCCTCACTATGAGCCTGCCTGGCACAGTCGTGTTCCCTTTAGCTCTGGCGCCTTGGCGATGCCTCCTGCAAGGACAGGCAAGCACCGTGTTGCTCTCAGGAGAGCGCCCTTTTCCTAACCACGGGGGCACTCCAGCACTGAAGACTGACAGCAGCCCTCTGCTTTCCGGCAGCTTTGAGGCTGGGGCTGCCCTTTGTTGCCGAGAATTGCCACTGTTCGCAGAGCTTCCGAATCCGAAACTTCAAAACTGCCCTAGTGCGTTTAGTTTCAGGCGAGCGAAAAGAGACCGAAGGAGCACTCTGGCACTTCCCCGGTTTCATCTCCAAGCAGGGAGTTGTGCAGTGTGTGAGGAGTCTACGGGACTTCAGGCTCCAGGAAGGTTACGTGTCCTCGCGCCGTCTCTAGGCGTAGGAGAGTTCAGGGGAAGCTCTACCTCTTCGAGACAGCATGTCATGGCTAGTCTCTGCGTGGCCTAGAGAAAGGGCGGGTGAGTAAAAGGGTACCCGGAACGGACACCAGGAAAAGAGTGTTTTCCTTGCAGCCCACGCTCTGCACTGCGTGCCCCTGGCATGGCACCGAAGGCCTGCGAGAGCTGTGTTCCGGAGGTCGCTTGAGTGCTTGGGCCAGCCAGCTAGCTGGAGCAAAAGGAGAAGGTTCCCTTTCACTCTGCTTTCAAAGCGGTGACCCGGAGGCACTCGAGAGCCTAATGCTGCGCAGTCGCCCAGAATGGGGGATCCTGTGCGCAGCGTTCCTCTATGGGGCACGGGGAGGAGGAAAAGCACACTGGAGCTCCTGCCCCCACCTGCCCCAGAGTCAGTGCACAGCCCCTGCACGCCTCAATGCGTGGACGGGCTAGCTGAAGGATACTTGGAACCCTGTGGAGGGCTCTAGCTTTCCCTTTGGCCATGAGGGCTCTGGGATGCCTCCTTGCAGGGCGCAGGACACGTTCCCTTTCTCTAGGAACCCTCTCTCGTCGCTCCACACAGGCCTTCCAGAAGTGAAGCCCACACAGGCAGCCACACTCTTCCGCAGGAAACTTGGACGCTGCACGTAGCCTGCTCTCCAGCGGGGGAAAGAGGGCTTTCTTTGCTCACTAGGTCACCGGTATCAGAGTGGCGCCCTGCAGAGTCCAGGTAGTTTCTGACAGAGGCCAAGAGTCTCAAGCGGCACCCTGCCCGTCCCTGTTAAGACGCCGTACCAGGGCAATTCTGCATGGGACGGGGAGACTAGCGTGACGTACTTAGTGCCTTGGGCTAGGCCTCGCCGTCCGTACGCCTTGCCAAAAGCTAGTGGGTGCTTCAGGGGAGCAGTGTGCCTTGGCCAGGCTGCTTCGAAAGGCAACTGTCTGCTTGGCGTAGGGAGACAGCAAGCAAGGGCTCCCATTCGAAAGCCCACCGAGAGGGTTGCTTCATTGCCGCCCAGGCTCAGCGCTGGCAACCACTGGCCGTACACCTCAAAGACCTGCCGGACCTGTGTTCGGGCGGCCGTTAGCAAGCTCGGACGTCTAGCTCTGCCACGAAGGAAGCAGTGTGTCGCCTTTCTCTCCGCCTTACGAGCTGCCATCCGGAGGCCCAAGGTCCCTGGACGTTGTGAAGTCGCCCTTGGAAGAGACGTTCGCGCTGCAGTCTTCCTCCACGGCAGGGGCCTAGGAGGCAGGAGGCCTAGGAGACCTGGAAAGCTCACTAGCGTGAAGGCCCTGCGTGGACTACGTTTTCACGGGAAATGCTGCACGCCCAAGCTTGTGCATGCAGTCCCTGGGCCTCACTATGAGCCTGCCCGGCACAGTCGTGTTCCCTTTAGCTCTGGCGCCTTGGCGATGCCTCCTGCAAGGACAGGCAAGCACCGTGTTGCTCTCAGGAGAGCGCCCTTTTCCTAACCACGGGGGCACTCCAGCACTGAAGACTGACAGCAGCCCTCTGCTTTCCGGCAGCTTTGAGGCTGGGGCTGCCCTTTGTTGCTGAGAATTGCCACTGTTCGCAGAGCTTCCGAATCCGAAACTTCAAAACTGCCCTAGTGCGTTTAGTTGCAGGCGAGCGAAAAGAGACCGAAGGAGCACTCTGGCACTTCCCCGGTTTCATCTCCAAGCAGGGAGTTGTGCAGTGTGTGAGGAGTCTACGGGACTTCAGGCTCCAGGAAGGTTACGTGTCCTCGCGCCGTCTCTAGGCGTAGGAGAGTTCAGGGGAAGCTCTACCTCTTTGAGACAGCATGTCATGGCTAGTCTCTGCGTGGCCTAGAGAAAGGGCGGGTGAGTAAAAGGGTACCCGGAACGGACACCAGGAAAAGAGTGTTTTCCTTGCAGCCCACGCTCTGCACTGCGTGCCCCTGGCATGGCACCGAAGGCCTGCGAGAGCTGTGTTCCGGAGGTCGCTTGAGTGCTTGGGCCAGCCAGCTAGCTGGAGCAAAAGGAGAAGGTTCCCTTTCACTCTGCTTTCAAAGCGGTGACCCGGAGGCACTCGAGAGCCTAATGCTGCGCAGTCGCCCAGAATGGGGGATCCTGTGCGCAGCGTTCCTCTATGGGGCACGGGGAGGAGGAAAAGCACACTGGAGCTCCTGCCCCCACCTGCCCCAGAGTCAGTGCACAGCCCCTGCACGCCTCAATGCGTGGACGGGCTAGCTGAAGGATACTTGGAACCCTGTGGAGGGCTCTAGCTTTCCCTTTGGCCATGAGGGCTCTGGGATGCCTCCTTGCAGGGCGCAGGACACGTTCCCTTTCTCTAGGAACCCTCTCTCGTCGCTCCACACAGGCCTTCCAGAAGTGAAGCCCACACAGGCAGCCACACTCTTCCGCAGGAAACTTGGACGCTGCACGTAGCCTGCTCTCCAGCGGGGGAAAGAGGGCTTTCTTTGCTCACTAGGTCACCGGTATCAGAGTGGCGCCCTGCAGAGTCCAGGTAGTTTCTGACAGAGGCCAAGAGTCTCAAGCGGCACCCTGCCCGTCCCTGTTAAGACGCCGTACCAGGGCAATTCTGCATGGGACGGGGAGACTAGCGTGACGTACTTAGTGCCTTGGGCTAGGCCTCGCCGTCCGTACGCCTTGCCAAAAGCTAGTGGGTGCTTCAGGGGAGCAGTGTGCCTTGGCCAGGCTGCTTCGAAAGGCAACTGTCTGCTTGGCGTAGGGAGACAGCAAGCAAGGGCTCCCATTCGAAAGCCCACCGAGAGGGTTGCTTCATTGCCGCCCAGGCTCAGCGCTGGCAACCACTGGCCGTACACCTCAAAGACCTGCCGGACCTGTGTTCGGGCGGCCGTTAGCAAGCTCGGACGTCTAGCTCTGCCACGAAGGAAGCAGTGTGTCGCCTTTCTCTCCGCCTTACGAGCTGCCATCCGGAGGCCCAAGGTCCCTGGACGTTGTGAAGTCGCCCTTGGAAGAGACGTTCGCGCTGCAGTCTTCCTCCACGGCAGGGGCCTAGGAGGCAGGAGGCCTAGGAGACCTGGAAAGCTCACTAGCGTGAAGGCCCTGCGTGGACTACGTTTTCACGGGAAATGCTGCACGCCCAAGCTTGTGCATGCAGTCCCTGGGCCTCACTATGAGCCTGCCCGGCACAGTCGTGTTCCCTTTAGCTCTGGCGCCTTGGCGATGCCTCCTGCAAGGACAGGCAAGCACCGTGTTGCTCTCAGGAGAGCGCCCTTTTCCTAACCACGGGGGCACTCCAGCACTGAAGACTGACAGCAGCCCTCTGCTTTCCGGCAGCTTTGAGGCTGGGGCTGCCCTTTGTTGCTGAGAATTGCCACTGTTCGCAGAGCTTCCGAATCCGAAACTTCAAAACTGCCCTAGTGCGTTTAGTTTCAGGCGAGCGAAAAGAGACCGAAGGAGCACTCTGGCACTTCCCGGTTTCATCTCCAAGCAGGGAGTTGTGCAGTGTGTGAGGAGTCTACGGGACTTCAGGCTCCAGGAAGGTTACGTGTCCTCGCGCCGTCTCTAGGCGTAGGAGAGTTCAGGGGAAGCTCTACCTCTTCGAGACAGCATGTCATGGCTAGTCTCTGCGTGGCCTAGAGAAAGGGCGGGTGAGTAAAAGGGTACCCGGAACGGACACCAGGAAAAGAGTGTTTTCCTTGCAGCCCACGCTCTGCACTGCGTGCCCCTGGCATGGCACCGAAGGCCTGCGAGAGCTGTGTTCCGGAGGTCGCTTGAGTGCTTGGGCCAGCCAGCTAGCTGGAGCAAAAGGAGAAGGTTCCCTTTCACTCTGCTTTCAAAGCGGTGACCCGGAGGCACTCGAGAGCCTAATGCTGCGCAGTCGCCCAGAATGGGGGATCCTGTGCGCAGCGTTCCTCTATGGGGCACGGGGAGGAGGAAAAGCACACTGGAGCTCCTGCCCCCACCTGCCCCCAGAGTCAGTGCACAGCCCCTGCACGCCTCAATGCGTGGACGGGCTAGCTGAAGGATACTTGGAACCCTGTGGAGGGCTCTAGCTTTCCCTTTGGCCATGAGGGCTCTGGGATGCCTCCTTGCAGGGCGCAGGACACGTTCCCTTTCTCTAGGAACCCTCTCTCGTCGCTCCACACAGGCCTTCCAGAAGTGAAGCCCACACAGGCAGCCACACTCTTCCGCAGGAAACTTGGACGCTGCACGTAGCCTGCTCTCCAGCGGGGGAAAGAGGGCTTTCTTTGCTCACTAGGTCACCGGTATCAGAGTGGCGCCCTGCAGAGTCCAGGTAGTTTCTGACAGAGGCCAAGAGTCTCAAGCGGCACCCTGCCCGTCCCTGTTAAGACGCCGTACCAGGGCAATTCTGCATGGGACGGGGAGACTAGCGTGACGTACTTAGTGCCTTGGGCTAGGCCTCGCCGTCCGTACGCCTTGCCAAAAGCTAGTGGGTGCTTCAGGGGAGCAGTGTGCCTTGGCCAGGCTGCTTCGAAAGGCAACTGTCTGCTTGGCGTAGGGAGACAGCAAGCAAGGGCTCCCATTCGAAAGCCCACCGAGAGGGTTGCTTCATTGCCGCCCAGGCTCAGCGCTGGCAACCACTGGCCGTACACCTCAAAGACCTGCCGGACCTGTGTTCGGGCGGCCGTTAGCAAGCTCGGACGTCTAGCTCTGCCACGAAGGAAGCAGTGTGTCGCCTTTCTCTCCGCCTTACGAGCTGCCATCCGGAGGCCCAAGGTCCCTGGACGTTGTGAAGTCGCCCTTGGAAGAGACGTTCGCGCTGCAGTCTTCCTCCACGGCAGGGGCCTAGGAGGCAGGAGGCCTAGGAGACCTGGAAAGCTCACTAGCGTGAAGGCCCTGCGTGGACTACGTTTTCACGGGAAATGCTGCACGCCCAAGCTTGTGCATGCAGTCC
The DNA here is from genome assembly GCF_028564815.1 of Eubalaena glacialis. Lineage (NCBI taxonomy): Eukaryota > Metazoa > Chordata > Mammalia > Artiodactyla > Balaenidae > Eubalaena > Eubalaena glacialis. The sequence continues at coordinate 110,360 of NW_026871413.1, forward strand.
CTGGGCCTCACTATGAGCCTGCCCGGCACAGTCGTGTTCCCTTTAGCTCTGGCGCCTTGGCGATGCCTCCTGCAAGGACAGGCAAGCACCGTGTTGCTCTCAGGAGAGCGCCCTTTTCCTAACCACGGGGGCACTCCAGCACTGAAGACTGACAGCAGCCCTCTGCTTTCCGGCAGCTTTGAGGCTGGGGCTGCCCTTTGTTGCTGAGAATTGCCACTGTTCGCAGAGCTTCCGAATCCGAAACTTCAAAACTGCCCTAGTGCGTTTAGTTTCAGGCGAGCGAAAAGAGACCGAAGGAGCACTCTGGCACTTCCCCGGTTTCATCTCCAAGCAGGGAGTTGTGCAGTGTGTGAGGAGTCTACGGGACTTCAGGCTCCAGGAAGGTTACGTGTCCTCGCGCCGTCTCTAGGCGTAGGAGAGTTCAGGGGAAGCTCTACCTCTTCGAGACAGCATGTCATGGCTAGTCTCTGCGTGGCCTAGAGAAAGGGCGGGTGAGTAAAAGGGTACCCGGAACGGACACCAGGAAAAGAGTGTTTTCCTTGCAGCCCACGCTCTGCACTGCGTGCCCCTGGCATGGCACCGAAGGCCTGCGAGAGCTGTGTTCCGGAGGTCGCTTGAGTGCTTGGGCCAGCCAGCTAGCTGGAGCAAAAGGAGAAGGTTCCCTTTCACTCTGCTTTCAAAGCGGTGACCCGGAGGCACTCGAGAGCCTAATGCTGCGCAGTCGCCCAGAATGGGGGATCCTGTGCGCAGCGTTCCTCTATGGGGCACGGGGAGGAGGAAAAGCACACTGGAGCTCCTGCCCCCACCTGCCCCAGAGTCAGTGCACAGCCCCTGCACGCCTCAATGCGTGGACGGGCTAGCTGAAGGATACTTGGAACCCTGTGGAGGGCTCTAGCTTTCCCTTTGGCCATGAGGGCTCTGGGATGCCTCCTTGCAGGGCGCAGGACACGTTCCCTTTCTCTAGGAACCCTCTCTCGTCGCTCCACACAGGCCTTCCAGAAGTGAAGCCCACACAGGCAGCCACACTCTTCCGCAGGAAACTTGGACGCTGCACGTAGCCTGCTCTCCAGCGGGGGAAAGAGGGCTTTCTTTGCTCACTAGGTCACCGGTATCAGAGTGGCGCCCTGCAGAGTCCAGGTAGTTTCTGACAGAGGCCAAGAGTCTCAAGCGGCACCCTGCCCGTCCCTGTTAAGACGCCGTACCAGGGCAATTCTGCATGGGACGGGGAGACTAGCGTGACGTACTTAGTGCCTTGGGCTAGGCCTCGCCGTCCGTACGCCTTGCCAAAAGCTAGTGGGTGCTTCAGGGGAGCAGTGTGCCTTGGCCAGGCTGCTTCGAAAGGCAACTGTCTGCTTGGCGTAGGGAGACAGCAAGCAAGGGCTCCCATTCGAAAGCCCACCGAGAGGGTTGCTTCATTGCCGCCCAGGCTCAGCGCTGGCAACCACTGGCCGTACACCTCAAAGACCTGCCGGACCTGTGTTCGGGCGGCCGTTAGCAAGCTCGGACGTCTAGCTCTGCCACGAAGGAAGCAGTGTGTCGCCTTTCTCTCCGCCTTACGAGCTGCCATCCGGAGGCCCAAGGTCCCTGGACGTTGTGAAGTCGCCCTTGGAAGAGACGTTCGCGCTGCAGTCTTCCTCCACGGCAGGGGCCTAGGAGGCAGGAGGCCTAGGAGACCTGGAAAGCTCACTAGCGTGAAGGCCCTGCGTGGACTACGTTTTCACGGGAAATGCTGCACGCCCAAGCTTGTGCATGCAGTCCCTGGGCCTCACTATGAGCCTGCCCGGCACAGTCGTGTTCCCTTTAGCTCTGGCGCCTTGGCGATGCCTCCTGCAAGGACAGGCAAGCACCGTGTTGCTCTCAGGAGAGCGCCCTTTTCCTAACCACGGGGGCACTCCAGCACTGAAGACTGACAGCAGCCCTCTGCTTTCCGGCAGCTTTGAGGCTGGGGCTGCCCTTTGTTGCTGAGAATTGCCACTGTTCGCAGAGCTTCCGAATCCGAAACTTCAAAACTGCCCTAGTGCGTTTAGTTGCAGGCGAGCGAAAAGAGACCGAAGGAGCACTCTGGCACTTCCCCGGTTTCATCTCCAAGCAGGGAGTTGTGCAGTGTGTGAGGAGTCTACGGGACTTCAGGCTCCAGGAAGGTTACGTGTCCTCGCGCCGTCTCTAGGCGTAGGAGAGTTCAGGGGAAGCTCTACCTCTTCGAGACAGCATGTCATGGCTAGTCTCTGCGTGGCCTAGAGAAAGGGCGGGTGAGTAAAAGGGTACCCGGAACGGACACCAGGAAAAGAGTGTTTTCCTTGCAGCCCACGCTCTGCACTGCGTGCCCCTGGCATGGCACCGAAGGCCTGCGAGAGCTGTGTTCCGGAGGTCGCTTGAGTGCTTGGGCCAGCCAGCTAGCTGGAGCAAAAGGAGAAGGTTCCCTTTCACTCTGCTTTCAAAGCGGTGACCCGGAGGCACTCGAGAGCCTAATGCTGCGCAGTCGCCCAGAATGGGGGATCCTGTGCGCAGCGTTCCTCTATGGGGCACGGGGAGGAGGAAAAGCACACTGGAGCTCCTGCCCCCACCTGCCCCAGAGTCAGTGCACAGCCCCTGCACGCCTCAATGCGTGGACGGGCTAGCTGAAGGATACTTGGAACCCTGTGGAGGGCTCTAGCTTTCCCTTTGGCCATGAGGGCTCTGGGATGCCTCCTTGCAGGGCGCAGGACACGTTCCCTTTCTCTAGGAACCCTCTCTCGTCGCTCCACACAGGCCTTCCAGAAGTGAAGCCCACACAGGCAGCCACACTCTTCCGCAGGAAACTTGGACGCTGCACGTAGCCTGCTCTCCAGCGGGGGAAAGAGGGCTTTCTTTGCTCACTAGGTCACCGGTATCAGAGTGGCGCCCTGCAGAGTCCAGGTAGTTTCTGACAGAGGCCAAGAGTCTCAAGCGGCACCCTGCCCGTCCCTGTTAAGACGCCGTACCAGGGCAATTCTGCATGGGACGGGGAGACTAGCGTGACGTACTTAGTGCCTTGGGCTAGGCCTCGCCGTCCGTACGCCTTGCCAAAAGCTAGTGGGTGCTTCAGGGGAGCAGTGTGCCTTGGCCAGGCTGCTTCGAAAGGCAACTGTCTGCTTGGCGTAGGGAGACAGCAAGCAAGGGCTCCCATTCGAAAGCCCACCGAGAGGGTTGCTTCATTGCCGCCCAGGCTCAGCGCTGGCAACCACTGGCCGTACACCTCAAAGACCTGCCGGACCTGTGTTCGGGCGGCCGTTAGCAAGCTCGGACGTCTAGCTCTGCCACGAAGGAAGCAGTGTGTCGCCTTTCTCTCCGCCTTACGAGCTGCCATCCGGAGGCCCAAGGTCCCTGGACGTTGTGAAGTCGCCCTTGGAAGAGACGTTCGCGCTGCAGTCTTCCTCCACGGCAGGGGCCTAGGAGGCAGGAGGCCTAGGAGACCTGGAAAGCTCACTAGCGTGAAGGCCCTGCGTGGACTACGTTTTCACGGGAAATGCTGCACGCCCAAGCTTGTGCATGCAGTCCCTGGGCCTCACTATGAGCCTGCCCGGCACAGTCGTGTTCCCTTTAGCTCTGGCGCCTTGGCGATGCCTCCTGCAAGGACAGGCAAGCACCGTGTTGCTCTCAGGAGAGCGCCCTTTTCCTAACCACGGGGGCACTCCAGCACTGAAGACTGACAGCAGCCCTCTGCTTTCCGGCAGCTTTGAGGCTGGGGCTGCCCTTTGTTGCTGAGAATTGCCACTGTTCGCAGAGCTTCCGAATCCGAAACTTCAAAACTGCCCTAGTGCGTTTAGTTGCAGGCGAGCGAAAAGAGACCGAAGGAGCACTCTGGCACTTCCCCGGTTTCATCTCCAAGCAGGGAGTTGTGCAGTGTGTGAGGAGTCTACGGGACTTCAGGCTCCAGGAAGGTTACGTGTCCTCGCGCCGTCTCTAGGCGTAGGAGAGTTCAGGGGAAGCTCTACCTCTTCGAGACAGCATGTCATGGCTAGTCTCTGCGTGGCCTAGAGAAAGGGCGGGTGAGTAAAAGGGTACCCGGAACGGACACCAGGAAAAGAGTGTTTTCCTTGCAGCCCACGCTCTGCACTGCGTGCCCCTGGCATGGCACCGAAGGCCTGCGAGAGCTGTGTTCCGGAGGTCGCTTGAGTGCTTGGGCCAGCCAGCTAGCTGGAGCAAAAGGAGAAGGTTCCCTTTCACTCTGCTTTCAAAGCGGTGACCCGGAGGCACTCGAGAGCCTAATGCTGCGCAGTCGCCCAGAATGGGGGATCCTGTGCGCAGCGTTCCTCTATGGGGCACGGGGAGGAGGAAAAGCACACTGGAGCTCCTGCCCCCACCTGCCCCAGAGTCAGTGCACAGCCCCTGCACGCCTCAATGCGTGGACGGGCTAGCTGAAGGATACTTGGAACCCTGTGGAGGGCTCTAGCTTTCCCTTTGGCCATGAGGGCTCTGGGATGCCTCCTTGCAGGGCGCAGGACACGTTCCCTTTCTCTAGGAACCCTCTCTCGTCGCTCCACACAGGCCTTCCAGAAGTGAAGCCCACACAGGCAGCCACACTCTTCCGCAGGAAACTTGGACGCTGCACGTAGCCTGCTCTCCAGCGGGGGAAAGAGGGCTTTCTTTGCTCACTAGGTCACCGGTATCAGAGTGGCGCCCTGCAGAGTCCAGGTAGTTTCTGACAGAGGCCAAGAGTCTCAAGCGGCACCCTGCCCGTCCCTGTTAAGACGCCGTACCAGGGCAATTCTGCATGGGACGGGGAGACTAGCGTGACGTACTTAGTGCCTTGGGCTAGGCCTCGCCGTCCGTACGCCTTGCCAAAAGCTAGTGGGTGCTTCAGGGGAGCAGTGTGCCTTGGCCAGGCTGCTTCGAAAGGCAACTGTCTGCTTGGCGTAGGGAGACAGCAAGCAAGGGCTCCCATTCGAAAGCCCACCGAGAGGGTTGCTTCATTGCCGCCCAGGCTCAGCGCTGGCAACCACTGGCCGTACACCTCAAAGACCTGCCGGACCTGTGTTCGGGCGGCCGTTAGCAAGCTCGGACGTCTAGCTCTGCCACGAAGGAAGCAGTGTGTCGCCTTTCTCTCCGCCTTACGAGCTGCCATCCGGAGGCCCAAGGTCCCTGGACGTTGTGAAGTCGCCCTTGGAAGAGACGTTCGCGCTGCAGTCTTCCTCCACGGCAGGGGCCTAGGAGGCAGGAGGCCTAGGAGACCTGGAAAGCTCACTAGCGTGAAGGCCCTGCGTGGACTACGTTTTCACGGGAAATGCTGCACGCCCAAGCTTGTGCATGCAGTCCCTGGGCCTCACTATGAGCCTGCCCGGCACAGTCGTGTTCCCTTTAGCTCTGGCGCCTTGGCGATGCCTCCTGCAAGGACAGGCAAGCACCGTGTTGCTCTCAGGAGAGCGCCCTTTTCCTAACCACGGGGGCACTCCAGCACTGAAGACTGACAGCAGCCCTCTGCTTTCCGGCAGCTTTGAGGCTGGGGCTGCCCTTTGTTGCTGAGAATTGCCACTGTTCGCAGAGCTTCCGAATCCGAAACTTCAAAACTGCCCTAGTGCGTTTAGTTGCAGGCGAGCGAAAAGAGACCGAAGGAGCACTCTGGCACTTCCCCGGTTTCATCTCCAAGCAGGGAGTTGTGCAGTGTGTGAGGAGTCTACGGGACTTCAGGCTCCAGGAAGGTTACGTGTCCTCGCGCCGTCTCTAGGCGTAGGAGAGTTCAGGGGAAGCTCTACCTCTTCGAGACAGCATGTCATGGCTAGTCTCTGCGTGGCCTAGAGAAAGGGCGGGTGAGTAAAAGGGTACCCGGAACGGACACCAGGAAAAGAGTGTTTTCCTTGCAGCCCACGCTCTGCACTGCGTGCCCCTGGCATGGCACCGAAGGCCTGCGAGAGCTGTGTTCCGGAGGTCGCTTGAGTGCTTGGGCCAGCCAGCTAGCTGGAGCAAAAGGAGAAGGTTCCCTTTCACTCTGCTTTCAAAGCGGTGACCCGGAGGCACTCGAGAGCCTAATGCTGCGCAGTCGCCCAGAATGGGGGATCCTGTGCGCAGCGTTCCTCTATGGGGCACGGGGAGGAGGAAAAGCACACTGGAGCTCCTGCCCCCACCTGCCCCAGAGTCAGTGCACAGCCCCTGCACGCCTCAATGCGTGGACGGGCTAGCTGAAGGATACTTGGAACCCTGTGGAGGGCTCTAGCTTTCCCTTTGGCCATGAGGGCTCTGGGATGCCTCCTTGCAGGGCGCAGGACACGTTCCCTTTCTCTAGGAACCCTCTCTCGTCGCTCCACACAGGCCTTCCAGAAGTGAAGCCCACACAGGCAGCCACACTCTTCCGCAGGAAACTTGGACGCTGCACGTAGCCTGCTCTCCAGCGGGGGAAAGAGGGCTTTCTTTGCTCACTAGGTCACCGGTATCAGAGTGGCGCCCTGCAGAGTCCAGGTAGTTTCTGACAGAGGCCAAGAGTCTCAAGCGGCACCCTGCCCGTCCCTGTTAAGACGCCGTACCAGGGCAATTCTGCATGGGACGGGGAGACTAGCGTGACGTACTTAGTGCCTTGGGCTAGGCCTCGCCGTCCGTACGCCTTGCCAAAAGCTAGTGGGTGCTTCAGGGGAGCAGTGTGCCTTGGCCAGGCTGCTTCGAAAGGCAACTGTCTGCTTGGCGTAGGGAGACAGCAAGCAAGGGCTCCCATTCGAAAGCCCACCGAGAGGGTTGCTTCATTGCCGCCCAGGCTCAGCGCTGGCAACCACTGGCCGTACACCTCAAAGACCTGCCGGACCTGTGTTCGGGCGGCCGTTAGCAAGCTCGGACGTCTAGCTCTGCCACGAAGGAAGCAGTGTGTCGCCTTTCTCTCCGCCGTACGAGCTGCCATCCGGAGGCCCAAGGTCCCTGGACGTTGTGAAGTCGCCCTTGGAAGAGACGTTCGCGCTGCAGTCTTCCTCCACGGCAGGGGCCTAGGAGGCAGGAGGCCTAGGAGACCTGGAAAGCTCACTAGCGTGAAGGCCCTGCGTGGACTACGTTTTCACGGGAAATGCTGCACGCCCAAGCTTGTGCATGCAGTCCCTGGGCCTCACTATGAGCCTGCCCGGCACAGTCGTGTTCCCTTTAGCTCTGGCGCCTTGGCGATGCCTCCTGCAAGGACAGGCAAGCACCGTGTTGCTCTCAGGAGAGCGCCCTTTTCCTAACCACGGGGGCACTCCAGCACTGAAGACTGACAGCAGCCCTCTGCTTTCCGGCAGCTTTGAGGCTGGGGCTGCCCTTTGTTGCTGAGAATTGCCACTGTTCGCAGAGCTTCCGAATCCGAAACTTCAAAACTGCCCTAGTGCGTTTAGTTGCAGGCGAGCGAAAAGAGACCGAAGGAGCACTCTGGCACTTCCCCGGTTTCATCTCCAAGCAGGGAGTTGTGCAGTGTGTGAGGAGTCTACGGGACTTCAGGCTCCAGGAAGGTTACGTGTCCTCGCGCCGTCTCTAGGCGTAGGAGAGTTCAGGGGAAGCTCTACCTCTTCGAGACAGCATGTCATGGCTAGTCTCTGCGTGGCCTAGAGAAAGGGCGGGTGAGTAAAAGGGTACCCGGAACGGACACCAGGAAAAGAGTGTTTTCCTTGCAGCCCACGCTCTGCACTGCGTGCCCCTGGCATGGCACCGAAGGCCTGCGAGAGCTGTGTTCCGGAGGTCGCTTGAGTGCTTGGGCCAGCCAGCTAGCTGGAGCAAAAGGAGAAGGTTCCCTTTCACTCTGCTTTCAAAGCGGTGACCCGGAGGCACTCGAGAGCCTAATGCTGCGCAGTCGCCCAGAATGGGGGATCCTGTGCGCAGCGTTCCTCTATGGGGCACGGGGAGGAGGAAAAGCACACTGGAGCTCCTGCCCCCACCTGCCCCAGAGTCAGTGCACAGCCCCTGCACGCCTCAATGCGTGGACGGGCTAGCTGAAGGATACTTGGAACCCTGTGGAGGGCTCTAGCTTTCCCTTTGGCCATGAGGGCTCTGGGATGCCTCCTTGCAGGGCGCAGGACACGGTCCCTTTCTCTAGGAACCCTCTCTCGTCGCTCCACACAGGCCTTCCAGAAGTGAAGCCCACACAGGCAGCCACACTCTTCCGCAGGAAACTTGGACGCTGCACGTAGCCTGCTCTCCAGCGGGGGAAAGAGGGCTTTCTTTGCTCACTAGGTCACCGGTATCAGAGTGGCGCCCTGCAGAGTCCAGGTAGTTTCTGACAGAGGCCAAGAGTCTCAAGCGGCACCCTGCCCGTCCCTGTTAAGACGCCGTACCAGGGCAATTCTGCATGGGACGGGGAGACTAGCGTGACGTACTTAGTGCCTTGGGCTAGGCCTCGCCGTCCGTACGCCTTGCCAAAAGCTAGTGGGTGCTTCAGGGGAGCAGTGTGCCTTGGCCAGGCTGCTTCGAAAGGCAACTGTCTGCTTGGCGTAGGGAGACAGCAAGCAAGGGCTCCCATTCGAAAGCCCACCGAGAGGGTTGCTTCATTGCCGCCCAGGCTCAGCGCTGGCAACCACTGGCCGTACACCTCAAAGACCTGCCGGACCTGTGTTCGGGCGGCCGTTAGCAAGCTCGGACGTCTAGCTCTGCCACGAAGGAAGCAGTGTGTCGCCTTTCTCTCCGCCGTACGAGCTGCCATCCGGAGGCCCAAGGTCCCTGGACGTTGTGAAGTCGCCCTTGGAAGAGACGTTCGCGCTGCAGTCTTCCTCCACGGCAGGGGCCTAGGAGGCAGGAGGCCTAGGAGACCTGGAAAGCTCACTAGCGTGAAGGCCCTGCGTGGACTACGTTTTCACGGGAAATGCTGCACGCCCAAGCTTGTGCATGCAGTCCCTGGGCCTCACTATGAGCCTGCCCGGCACAGTCGTGTTCCCTTTAGCTCTGGCGCCTTGGCGATGCCTCCTGCAAGGACAGGCAAGCACCGTGTTGCTCTCAGGAGAGCGCCCTTTTCCTAACCACGGGGGCACTCCAGCACTGAAGACTGACAGCAGCCCTCTGCTTTCCGGCAGCTTTGAGGCTGGGGCTGCCCTTTGTTGCTGAGAATTGCCACTGTTCGCAGAGCTTCCGAATCCGAAACTTCAAACCTGCCCTAGTGCGTTTAGTTTCAGGCGAGCGAAAAGAGACCGAAGGAGCACTCTGGCACTTCCCCGGTTTCATCTCCAAGCAGGGAGTTGTGCAGTGTGTGAGGAGTCTACGGGACTTCAGGCTCCAGGAAGGTTACGTGTCCTCGCGCCGTCTCTAGGCGTAGGAGAGTTCAGGGGAAGCTCTACCTCTTCGAGACAGCATGTCATGGCTAGTCTCTGCGTGGCCTAGAGAAAGGGCGGGTGAGTAAAAGGGTACCCGGAACGGACACCAGGAAAAGAGTGTTTTCCTTGCAGCCCACGCTCTGCACTGCGTGCCCCTGGCATGGCACCGAAGGCCTGCGAGAGCTGTGTTCCGGAGGTCGCTTGAGTGCTTGGGCCAGCCAGCTAGCTGGAGCAAAAGGAGAAGGTTCCCTTTCACTCTGCTTTCAAAGCGGTGACCCGGAGGCACTCGAGAGCCTAATGCTGCGCAGTCGCCCAGAATGGGGGATCCTGTGCGCAGCGTTCCTCTATGGGGCACGGGGAGGAGGAAAAGCACACTGGAGCTCCTGCCCCCACCTGCCCCAGAGTCAGTGCACAGCCCCTGCACGCCTCAATGCGTGGACGGGCTAGCTGAAGGATACTTGGAACCCTGTGGAGGGCTCTAGCTTTCCCTTTGGCCATGAGGGCTCTGGGATGCCTCCTTGCAGGGCGCAGGACACGGTCCCTTTCTCTAGGAACCCTCTCTCGTCGCTCCACACAGGCCTTCCAGAAGTGAAGCCCACACAGGCAGCCACACTCTTCCGCAGGAAACTTGGACGCTGCACGTAGCCTGCTCTCCAGCGGGGGAAAGAGGGCTTTCTTTGCTCACTAGGTCACCGGTATCAGAGTGGCGCCCTGCAGAGTCCAGGTAGTTTCTGACAGAGGCCAAGAGTCTCAAGCGGCACCCTGCCCGTCCCTGTTAAGACGCCGTACCAGGGCAATTCTGCATGGGACGGGGAGACTAGCGTGACGTACTTAGTGCCTTGGGCTAGGCCTCGCCGTCCGTACGCCTTGCCAAAAGCTAGTGGGTGCTTCAGGGGAGCAGTGTGCCTTGGCCAGGCTGCTTCGAAAGGCAACTGTCTGCTTGGCGTAGGGAGACAGCAAGCAAGGGCTCCCATTCGAAAGCCCACCGAGAGGGTTGCTTCATTGCCGCCCAGGCTCAGCGCTGGCAACCACTGGCCGTACACCTCAAAGACCTGCCGGACCTGTGTTCGGGCGGCCGTTAGCAAGCTCGGACGTCTAGCTCTGCCACGAAGGAAGCAGTGTGTCGCCTTTCTCTCCGCCGTACGAGCTGCCATCCGGAGGCCCAAGGTCCCTGGACGTTGTGAAGTCGCCCTTGGAAGAGACGTTCGCGCTGCAGTCTTCCTCCACGGCAGGGGCCTAGGAGGCAGGAGGCCTAGGAGACCTGGAAAGCTCACTAGCGTGAAGGCCCTGCGTGGACTACGTTTTCACGGGAAATGCTGCACGCCCAAGCTTGTGCATGCAGTCCCTGGGCCTCACTATGAGCCTGCCCGGCACAGTCGTGTTCCCTTTAGCTCTGGCGCCTTGGCGATGCCTCCTGCAAGGACAGGCAAGCACCGTGTTGCTCTCAGGAGAGCGCCCTTTTCCTAACCACGGGGGCACTCCAGCACTGAAGACTGACAGCAGCCCTCTGCTTTCCGGCAGCTTTGAGGCTGGGGCTGCCCTTTGTTGCTGAGAATTGCCACTGTTCGCAGAGCTTCCGAATCCGAAACTTCAAACCTGCCCTAGTGCGTTTAGTTTCAGGCGAGCGAAAAGAGACCGAAGGAGCACTCTGGCACTTCCCCGGTTTCATCTCCAAGCAGGGAGTTGTGCAGTGTGTGAGGAGTCTACGGGACTTCAGGCTCCAGGAAGGTTACGTGTCCTCGCGCCGTCTCTAGGCGTAGGAGAGTTCAGGGGAAGCTCTACCTCTTCGAGACAGCATGTCATGGCTAGTCTCTGCGTGGCCTAGAGAAAGGGCGGGTGAGTAAAAGGGTACCCGGAACGGACACCAGGAAAAGAGTGTTTTCCTTGCAGCCCACGCTCTGCACTGCGTGCCCCTGGCATGGCACCGAAGGCCTGCGAGAGCTGTGTTCCGGAGGTCGCTTGAGTGCTTGGGCCAGCCAGCTAGCTGGAGCAAAAGGAGAAGGTTCCCTTTCACTCTGCTTTCAAAGCGGTGACCCGGAGGCACTCGAGAGCCTAATGCTGCGCAGTCGCCCAGAATGGGGGATCCTGTGCGCAGCGTTCCTCTATGGGGCACGGGGAGGAGGAAAAGCACACTGGAGCTCCTGCCCCCACCTGCCCCAGAGTCAGTGCACAGCCCCTGCACGCCTCAATGCGTGGACGGGCTAGCTGAAGGATACTTGGAACCCTGTGGAGGGCTCTAGCTTTCCCTTTGGCCATGAGGGCTCTGGGATGCCTCCTGCAGGGCGCAGGACACGGTCCCTTTCTCTAGGAACCCTCTCTCGTCGCTCCACACAGGCCTTCCAGAAGTGAAGCCCACACAGGCAGCCACACTCTTCCGCAGGAAACTTGGACGCTGCACGTAGCCTGCTCTCCAGCGGGGGAAAGAGGGCTTTCTTTGCTCACTAGGTCACCGGTATCAGAGTGGCGCCCTGCAGAGTCCAGGTAGTTTCTGACAGAGGCCAAGAGTCTCAAGCGGCACCCTGCCCGTCCCTGTTAAGACGCCGTACCAGGGCAATTCTGCATGGGACGGGGAGACTAGCGTGACGTACTTAGTGCCTTGGGCTAGGCCTCGCCGTCCGTACGCCTTGCCAAAAGCTAGTGGGTGCTTCAGGGGAGCAGTGTGCCTTGGCCAGGCTGCTTCGAAAGGCAACTGTCTGCTTGGCGTAGGGAGACAGCAAGCAAGGGCTCCCATTCGAAAGCCCACCGAGAGGGTTGCTTCATTGCCGCCCAGCTTCAGCGCTGGCAACCACTGGCCGTACACCTCAAAGACCTGCCGGACCTGTGTTCGGGCGGCCGTTAGCACGCTCGGACGTCTAGCTCTGCCCCGAAGGAAGCAGTGTGTCGCCTTTCTCTCCGCCGTACGAGCTGCCATCCGGAGGCCCAAGGTCCCTGGACGTTGTGAAGTCGCCCTTGGAAGAGACGTTCGCGCTGCAGTCTTCCTCCACGGCAGGGGCCTAGGAGGCAGGAGGCCTAGGAGACCTGGAAAGCTCACTAGCGTGAAGGCCCTGCGTGGACTACGTTTTCACGGGAAATGCTGCACGCCCAAGCTTGTGCATGCAGTCCCTGGGCCTCACTATGAGCCTGCCCGGCACAGTCGTGTTCCCTTTAGCTCTGGCGCCTTGGCGATGCCTCCTGCAAGGACAGGCAAGCACCGTGTTGCTCTCAGGAGAGCGCCCTTTTCCTAACCACGGGGGCACTCCAGCACTGAAGACTGACAGCAGCCCTCTGCTTTCCGGCAGCTTTGAGGCTGGGGCTGCCCTTTGTTGCCGAGAATTGCCACTGTTCGCAGAGCTTCCGAATCCGAAACTTCAAACCTGCCCTAGTGCGTTTAGTTTCAGGCGAGCGAAAAGAGACCGAAGGAGCACTCTGGCACTTCCCCGGTTTCATCTCCAAGCAGGGAGTTGTGCAGTGTGTGAGGAGTCTACGGGACTTCAGGCTCCAGGAAGGTTACGTGTCCTCGCGCCGTCTCTAGGCGTAGGAGAGTTCAGGGGAAGCTCTACCTCTTCGAGACAGCATGTCATGGCTAGTCTCTGCGTGGCCTAGAGAAAGGGCGGGTGAGTAAAAGGGTACCCGGAACGGACACCAGGAAAAGAGTGTTTTCCTTGCAGCCCACGCTCTGCACTGCGTGCCCCTGGCATGGCACCGAAGGCCTGCGAGAGCTGTGTTCCGGAGGTCGCTTGAGTGCTTGGGCCAGCCAGCTAGCTGGAGCAAAAGGAGAAGGTTCCCTTTCACTCTGCTTTCAAAGCGGTGACCCGGAGGCACTCGAGAGCCTAATGCTGCGCAGTCGCCCAGAATGGGGGATCCTGTGCGCAGCGTTCCTCTATGGGGCACGGGGAGGAGGAAAAGCACACTGGAGCTCCTGCCCCCACCTGCCCCAGAGTCAGTGCACAGCCCCTGCACGCCTCAATGCGTGGACGGGCTAGCTGAAGGATACTTGGAACCCTGTGGAGGGCTCTAGCTTTCCCTTTGGCCATGAGGGCTCTGGGATGCCTCCTTGCAGGGCGCAGGACACGTTCCCTTTCTCTAGGAACCCTCTCTCGTCGCTCCACACAGGCCTTGCAGAAGTGAAGCCCACACAGGCAGCCACACTCTTCCGCAGGAAACTTGGACGCTGCACGTAGCCTGCTCTCCAGCGGGGGAAAGAGGGCTTTCTTTGCTCACTAGGTCACCGGTATCAGAGTGGCGCCCTGCAGAGTCCAGGTAGTTTCTGACAGAGGCCAAGAGTCTCAAGCGGCACCCTGCCCGTCCCTGTTAAGACGCCGTACCAGGGCAATTCTGCATGGGACGGGGAGACTAGCGTGACGTACTTAGTGCCTTGGGCTAGGCCTCGCCGTCCGTACGCCTTGCCAAAAGCTAGTGGGTGCTTCAGGGGAGCAGTGTGCCTTGGCCAGGCTGCTTCGAAAGGCAACTGTCTGCTTGGCGTAGGGAGACAGCAAGCAAGGGCTCCCATTCGAAAGCCCACCGAGAGGGTTGCTTCATTGCCGCCCAGGCTCAGCGCTGGCAACCACTGGCCGTACACCTCAAAGACCTGCCGGACCTGTGTTCGGGCGGCCGTTAGCACGCTCGGACGTCTAGCTCTGCCCCGAAGGAAGCAGTGTGTCGCCTTTCTCTCCGCCGTACGAGCTGCCATCCGGAGGCCCAAGGTCCCTGGACGTTGTGAAGTCGCCCTTGGAAGAGACGTTCGCGCTGCAGTCTTCCTCCACGGCAGGGGCCTAGGAGGCAGGAGGCCTAGGAGACCTGGAAAGCTCACTAGCGTGAAGGCCCTGCGTGGACTACGTTTTCACGGGAAATGCTGCACGCCCAAGCTTGTGCATGCAGTCCCTGGGCCTCACTATGAGCCTGCCCGGCACAGTCGTGTTCCCTTTAGCTCTGGCGCCTTGGCGATGCCTCCTGCAAGGACAGGCAAGCACCGTGTTGCTCTCAGGAGAGCGCCCTTTTCCTAACCACGGGGGCACTCCAGCACTGAAGACTGACAGCAGCCCTCTGCTTTCCGGCAGCTTTGAGGCTGGGGCTGCCCTTTGTTGCCGAGAATTGCCACTGTTCGCAGAGCTTCCGAATCCGAAACTTCAAACCTGCCCTAGTGCGTTTAGTTTCAGGCGAGCGAAAAGAGACCGAAGGAGCACTCTGGCACTTCCCCGGTTTCATCTCCAAGCAGGGAGTTGTGCAGTGTGTGAGGAGTCTACGGGACTTCAGGCTCCAGGAAGGTTACGTGTCCTCGCGCCGTCTCTAGGCGTAGGAGAGTTCAGGGGAAGCTCTACCTCTTCGAGACAGCATGTCATGGCTAGTCTCTGCGTGGCCTAGAGAAAGGGCGGGTGAGTAAAAGGGTACCCGGAACGGACACCAGGAAAAGAGTGTTTTCCTTGCAGCCCACGCTCTGCACTGCGTGCCCCTGGCATGGCACCGAAGGCCTGCGAGAGCTGTGTTCCGGAGGTCGCTTGAGTGCTTGGGCCAGCCAGCTAGCTGGAGCAAAAGGAGAAGGTTCCCTTTCACTCTGCTTTCAAAGCGGTGACCCGGAGGCACTCGAGAGCCTAATGCTGCGCAGTCGCCCAGAATGGGGGATCCTGTGCGCAGCGTTCCTCTATGGGGCACGGGGAGGAGGAAAAGCACACTGGAGCTCCTGCCCCCACCTGCCCCAGAGTCAGTGCACAGCCCCTGCACGCCTCAATGCGTGGACGGGCTAGCTGAAGGATACTTGGAACCCTGTGGAGGGCTCTAGCTTTCCCTTTGGCCATGAGGGCTCTGGGATGCCTCCTTGCAGGGCGCAGGACACGTTCCCTTTCTCTAGGAACCCTCTCTCGTCGCTCCACACAGGCCTTGCAGAAGTGAAGCCCACACAGGCAGCCACACTCTTCCGCAGGAAACTTGGACGCTGCACGTAGCCTGCTCTCCAGCGGGGGAAAGAGGGCTTTCTTTGCTCACTAGGTCACCGGTATCAGAGTGGCGCCCTGCAGAGTCCAGGTAGTTTCTGACAGAGGCCAAGAGTCTCAAGCGGCACCCTGCCCGTCCCTGTTAAGACGCCGTACCAGGGCAATTCTGCATGGGACGGGGAGACTAGCGTGACGTACTTAGTGCCTTGGGCTAGGCCTCGCCGTCCGTACGCCTTGCCAAAAGCTAGTGGGTGCTTCAGGGGAGCAGTGTGCCTTGGCCAGGCTGCTTCGAAAGGCAACTGTCTGCTTGGCGTAGGGAGACAGCAAGCAAGGGCTCCCATTCGAAAGCCCACCGAGAGGGTTGCTTCATTGCCGCCCAGGCTCAGCGCTGGCAACCACTGGCCGTACACCTCAAAGACCTGCCGGACCTGTGTTCGGGCGGCCGTTAGCACGCTCGGACGTCTAGCTCTGCCCCGAAGGAAGCAGTGTGTCGCCTTTCTCTCCGCCGTACGAGCTGCCATCCGGAGGCCCAAGGTCCCTGGACGTTGTGAAGTCGCCCTTGGAAGAGACGTTCGCGCTGCAGTCTTCCTCCACGGCAGGGGCCTAGGAGGCAGGAGGCCTAGGAGACCTGGAAAGCTCACTAGCGTGAAGGCCCTGCGTGGACTACGTTTTCACGGGAAATGCTGCACGCCCAAGCTTGTGCATGCAGTCCCTGGGCCTCACTATGAGCCTGCCCGGCACAGTCGTGTTCCCTTTAGCTCTGGCGCCTTGGCGATGCCTCCTGCAAGGACAGGCAAGCACCGTGTTGCTCTCAGGAGAGCGCCCTTTTCCTAACCACGGGGGCACTCCAGCACTGAAGACTGACAGCAGCCCTCTGCTTTCCGGCAGCTTTGAGGCTGGGGCTGCCCTTTGTTGCCGAGAATTGCCACTGTTCGCAGAGCTTCCGAATCCGAAACTTCAAACCTGCCCTAGTGCGTTTAGTTTCAGGCGAGCGAAAAGAGACCGAAGGAGCACTCTGGCACTTCCCCGGTTTCATCTCCAAGCAGGGAGTTGTGCAGTGTGTGAGGAGTCTACGGGACTTCAGGCTCCAGGAAGGTTACGTGTCCTCGCGCCGTCTCTAGGCGTAGGAGAGTTCAGGGGAAGCTCTACCTCTTCGAGACAGCATGTCATGGCTAGTCTCTGCGTGGCCTAGAGAAAGGGCGGGTGAGTAAAAGGGTACCCGGAACGGACACCAGGAAAAGAGTGTTTTCCTTGCAGCCCACGCTCTGCACTGCGTGCCCCTGGCATGGCACCGAAGGCCTGCGAGAGCTGTGTTCCGGAGGTCGCTTGAGTGCTTGGGCCAGCCAGCTAGCTGGAGCAAAAGGAGAAGGTTCCCTTTCACTCTGCTTTCAAAGCGGTGACCCGGAGGCACTCGAGAGCCTAATGCTGCGCAGTCGCCCAGAATGGGGGATCCTGTGCGCAGCGTTCCTCTATGGGGCACGGGGAGGAGGAAAAGCACACTGGAGCTCCTGCCCCCACCTGCCCCAGAGTCAGTGCACAGCCCCTGCACGCCTCAATGCGTGGACGGGCTAGCTGAAGGATACTTGGAACCCTGTGGAGGGCTCTAGCTTTCCCTTTGGCCATGAGGGCTCTGGGATGCCTCCTTGCAGGGCGCAGGACACGGTCCCTTTCTCTAGGAACCCTCTCTCGTCGCTCCACACAGGCCTTGCAGAAGTGAAGCCCACACAGGCAGCCACACTCTTCCGCAGGAAACTTGGACGCTGCACGTAGCCTGCTCTCCAGCGGGGGAAAGAGGGCTTTCTTTGCTCACTAGGTCACCGGTATCAGAGTGGCGCCCTGCAGAGTCCAGGTAGTTTCTGACAGAGGCCAAGAGTCTCAAGCGGCACCCTGCCCGTCCCTGTTAAGACGCCGTACCAGGGCAATTCTGCATGGGACGGGGAGACTAGCGTGACGTACTTAGTGCCTTGGGCTAGGCCTCGCCGTCCGTACGCCTTGCCAAAAGCTAGTGGGTGCTTCAGGGGAGCAGTGTGCCTTGGCCAGGCTGCTTCGAAAGGCAACTGTCTGCTTGGCGTAGGAGGACAGCAAGCAAGGGCTCCCATTCGAAAGCCCACCGAGAGGGTTGCTTCATTGCCGCCCAGGCTCAGCGCTGGCAACCACTGGCCGTACACCTCAAAGACCTGCCGGACCTGTGTTCGGGCGGCCGTTAGCACGCTCGGACGTCTAGCTCTGCCCCGAAGGAAGCAGTGTGTCGCCTTTCTCTCCGCCGTACGAGCTGCCATCCGGAGGCCCAAGGTCCCTGGACGTTGTGAAGTCGCCCTTGGAAGAGACGTTCGCGCTGCAGTCTTCCTCCACGGCAGGGGCCTAGGAGGCAGGAGGCCTAGGAGACCTGGAAAGCTCACTAGCGTGAAGGCCCTGCGTGGACTACGTTTTCACGGGAAATGCTGCACGCCCAAGCTTGTGCATGCAGTCCCTGGGCCTCACTATGAGCCTGCCCGGCACAGTCGTGTTCCCTTTAGCTCTGGCGCCTTGGCGATGCCTCCTGCAAGGACAGGCAAGCACCGTGTTGCTCTCAGGAGAGCGCCCTTTTCCTAACCACGGGGGCACTCCAGCACTGAAGACTGACAGCAGCCCTCTGCTTTCCGGCAGCTTTGAGGCTGGGGCTGCCCTTTGTTGCCGAGAATTGCCACTGTTCGCAGAGCTTCCGAATCCGAAACTTCAAACCTGCCCTAGTGCGTTTAGTTTCAGGCGAGCGAAAAGAGACCGAAGGAGCACTCTGGCACTTCCCCGGTTTCATCTCCAAGCAGGGAGTTGTGCAGTGTGTGAGGAGTCTACGGGACTTCAGGCTCCAGGAAGGTTACGTGTCCTCGCGCCGTCTCTAGGCGTAGGAGAGTTCAGGGGAAGCTCTACCTCTTCGAGACAGCATGTCATGGCTAGTCTCTGCGTGGCCTAGAGAAAGGGCGGGTGAGTAAAAGGGTACCCGGAACGGACACCAGGAAAAGAGTGTTTTCCTTGCAGCCCACGCTCTGCACTGCGTGCCCCTGGCATGGCACCGAAGGCCTGCGAGAGCTGTGTTCCGGAGGTCGCTTGAGTGCTTGGGCCAGCCAGCTAGCTGGAGCAAAAGGAGAAGGTTCCCTTTCACTCTGCTTTCAAAGCGGTGACCCGGAGGCACTCGAGAGCCTAATGCTGCGCAGTCGCCCAGAATGGGGGATCCTGTGCGCAGCGTTCCTCTATGGGGCACGGGGAGGAGGAAAAGCACACTGGAGCTCCTGCCCCCACCTGCCCCAGAGTCAGTGCACAGCCCCTGCACGCCTCAATGCGTGGACGGGCTAGCTGAAGGATACTTGGAACCCTGTGGAGGGCTCTAGCTTTCCCTTTGGCCATGAGGGCTCTGGGATGCCTCCTTGCAGGGCGCAGGACACGTTCCCTTTCTCTAGGAACCCTCTCTCGTCGCTCCACACAGGCCTTCCAGAAGTGAAGCCCACACAGGCAGCCACACTCTTCCGCAGGAAACTTGGACGCTGCACGTAGCCTGCTCTCCAGCGGGGGAAAGAGGGCTTTCTTTGCTCACTAGGTCACCGGTATCAGAGTGGCGCCCTGCAGAGTCCAGGTAGTTTCTGACAGAGGCCAAGAGTCTCAAGCGGCACCCTGCCCGTCCCTGTTAAGACGCCGTACCAGGGCAATTCTGCATGGGACGGGGAGACTAGCGTGACGTACTTAGTGCCTTGGGCTAGGCCTCGCCGTCCGTACGCCTTGCCAAAAGCTAGTGGGTGCTTCAGGGGAGCAGTGTGCCTTGGCCAGGCTGCTTCGAAAGGCAACTGTCTGCTTGGCGTAGGGAGACAGCAAGCAAGGGCTCCCATTCGAAAGCCCACCGAGAGGGTTGCTTCATTGCCGCCCAGGCTCAGCGCTGGCAACCACTGGCCGTACACCTCAAAGACCTGCCGGACCTGTGTTCGGGCGGCCGTTAGCACGCTCGGACGTCTAGCTCTGCCCCGAAGGAAGCAGTGTGTCGCCTTTCTCTCCGCCGTACGAGCTGCCATCCGGAGGCCCAAGGTCCCTGGACGTTGTGAAGTCGCCCTTGGAAGAGACGTTCGCGCTGCAGTCTTCCTCCACGGCAGGGGCCTAGGAGGCAGGAGGCCTAGGAGACCTGGAAAGCTCACTAGCGTGAAGGCCCTGCGTGGACTACGTTTTCACGGGAAATGCTGCACGCCCAAGCTTGTGCATGCAGTCCCTGGGCCTCACTATGAGCCTGCCCGGCACAGTCGTGTTCCCTTTAGCTCTGGCGCCTTGGCGATGCCTCCTGCAAGGACAGGCAAGCACCGTGTTGCTCTCAGGAGAGCGCCCTTTTCCTAACCACGGGGGCACTCCAGCACTGAAGACTGACAGCAGCCCTCTGCTTTCCGGCAGCTTTGAGGCTGGGGCTGCCCTTTGTTGCCGAGAATTGCCACTGTTCGCAGAGCTTCCGAATCCGAAACTTCAAACCTGCCCTAGTGCGTTTAGTTTCAGGCGAGCGAAAAGAGACCGAAGGAGCACTCTGGCACTTCCCCGGTTTCATCTCCAAGCAGGGAGTTGTGCAGTGTGTGAGGAGTCTACGGGACTTCAGGCTCCAGGAAGGTTACGTGTCCTCGCGCCGTCTCTAGGCGTAGGAGAGTTCAGGGGAAGCTCTACCTCTTCGAGACAGCATGTCATGGCTAGTCTCTGCGTGGCCTAGAGAAAGGGCGGGTGAGTAAAAGGGTACCCGGAACGGACACCAGGAAAAGAGTGTTTTCCTTGCAGCCCACGCTCTGCACTGCGTGCCCCTGGCATGGCACCGAAGGCCTGCGAGAGCTGTGTTCCGGAGGTCGCTTGAGTGCTTGGGCCAGCCAGCTAGCTGGAGCAAAAGGAGAAGGTTCCCTTTCACTCTGCTTTCAAAGCGGTGACCCGGAGGCACTCGAGAGCCTAATGCTGCGCAGTCGCCCAGAATGGGGGATCCTGTGCGCAGCGTTCCTCTATGGGGCACGGGGAGGAGGAAAAGCACACTGGAGCTCCTGCCCCCACCTGCCCCAGAGTCAGTGCACAGCCCCTGCACGCCTCAATGCGTGGACGGGCTAGCTGAAGGATACTTGGAACCCTGTGGAGGGCTCTAGCTTTCCCTTTGGCCATGAGGGCTCTGGGATGCCTCCTTGCAGGGCGCAGGACACGTTCCCTTTCTCTAGGAACCCTCTCTCGTCGCTCCACACAGGCCTTCCAGAAGTGAAGCCCACACAGGCAGCCACACTCTTCCGCAGGAAACTTGGACGCTGCACGTAGCCTGCTCTCCAGCGGGGGAAAGAGGGCTTTCTTTGCTCACTAGGTCACCGGTATCAGAGTGGCGCCCTGCAGAGTCCAGGTAGTTTCTGACAGAGGCCAAGAGTCTCAAGCGGCACCCTGCCCGTCCCTGTTAAGACGCCGTACCAGGGCAATTCTGCATGGGACGGGGAGACTAGCGTGACGTACTTAGTGCCTTGGGCTAGGCCTCGCCGTCCGTACGCCTTGCCAAAAGCTAGTGGGTGCTTCAGGGGAGCAGTGTGCCTTGGCCAGGCTGCTTCGAAAGGCAACTGTCTGCTTGGCGTAGGGAGACAGCAAGCAAGGGCTCCCATTCGAAAGCCCACCGAGAGGGTTGCTTCATTGCCGCCCAGGCTCAGCGCTGGCAACCACTGGCCGTACACCTCAAAGACCTGCCGGACCTGTGTTCGGGCGGCCGTTAGCAAGCTCGGACGTCTAGCTCTGCCACGAAGGAAGCAGTGTGTCGCCTTTCTCTCCGCCGTACGAGCTGCCATCCGGAGGCCCAAGGTCCCTGGACGTTGTGAAGTCGCCCTTGGAAGAGACGTTCGCGCTGCAGTCTTCCTCCACGGCAGGGGCCTAGGAGGCAGGAGGCCTAGGAGACCTGGAAAGCTCACTAGCGTGAAGGCCCTGCGTGGACTACGTTTTCACGGGAAATGCTGCACGCCCAAGCTTGTGCATGCAGTCCCTGGGCCTCACTATGAGCCTGCCCGGCACAGTCGTGTTCCCTTTAGCTCTGGCGCCTTGGCGATGCCTCCTGCAAGGACAGGCAAGCACCGTGTTGCTCTCAGGAGAGCGCCCTTTTCCTAACCACGGGGGCACTCCAGCACTGAAGACTGACAGCAGCCCTCTGCTTTCCGGCAGCTTTGAGGCTGGGGCTGCCCTTTGTTGCTGAGAATTGCCACTGTTCGCAGAGCTTCCGAATCCGAAACTTCAAACCTGCCCTAGTGCGTTTAGTTTCAGGCGAGCGAAAAGAGACCGAAGGAGCACTCTGGCACTTCCCCGGTTTCATCTCCAAGCAGGGAGTTGTGCAGTGTGTGAGGAGTCTACGGGACTTCAGGCTCCAGGAAGGTTACGTGTCCTCGCGCCGTCTCTAGGCGTAGGAGAGTTCAGGGGAAGCTCTACCTCTTCGAGACAGCATGTCATGGCTAGTCTCTGCGTGGCCTAGAGAAAGGGCGGGTGAGTAAAAGGGTACCCGGAACGGACACCAGGAAAAGAGTGTTTTCCTTGCAGCCCACGCTCTGCACTGCGTGCCCCTGGCATGGCACCGAAGGCCTGCGAGAGCTGTGTTCCGGAGGTCGCTTGAGTGCTTGGGCCAGCCAGCTAGCTGGAGCAAAAGGAGAAGGTTCCCTTTCACTCTGCTTTCAAAGCGGTGACCCGGACGCACTCGAGAGCCTAATGCTGCGCAGTCGCCCAGAATGGGGGATCCTGTGCGCAGCGTTCCTCTATGGGGCACGGGGAGGAGGAAAAGCACACTGGAGCTCCTGCCCCCACCTGCCCCAGAGTCAGTGCACAGCCCCTGCACGCCTCAATGCGTGGACGGGCTAGCTGAAGGATACTTGGAACCCTGTGGAGGGCTCTAGCTTTCCCTTTGGCCATGAGGGCTCTGGGATGCCTCCTTGCAGGGCGCAGGACACGTTCCCTTTCTCTAGGAACCCTCTCTCGTCGCTCCACACAGGCCTTCCAGAAGTGAAGCCCACACAGGCAGCCACACTCTTCCGCAGGAAACTTGGACGCTGCACGTAGCCTGCTCTCCAGCGGGGGAAAGAGGGCTTTCTTTGCTCACTAGGTCACCGGTATCAGAGTGGCGCCCTGCAGAGTCCAGGTAGTTTCTGACAGAGGCCAAGAGTCTCAAGCGGCACCCTGCCCGTCCCTGTTAAGACGCCGTACCAGGGCAATTCTGCATGGGACGGGGAGACTAGCGTGACGTACTTAGTGCCTTGGGCTAGGCCTCGCCGTCCGTACGCCTTGCCAAAAGCTAGTGGGTGCTTCAGGGGAGCAGTGTGCCTTGGCCAGGCTGCTTCGAAAGGCAACTGTCTGCTTGGCGTAGGGAGACAGCAAGCAAGGGCTCCCATTCGAAAGCCCACCGAGAGGGTTGCTTCATTGCCGCCCAGGCTCAGCGCTGGCAACCACTGGCCGTACACCTCAAAGACCTGCCGGACCTGTGTTCGGGCGGCCGTTAGCACGCTCGGACGTCTAGCTCTGCCCCGAAGGAAGCAGTGTGTCGCCTTTCTCTCCGCCGTACGAGCTGCCATCCGGAGGCCCAAGGTCCCTGGACGTTGTGAAGTCGCCCTTGGAAGAGACGTTCGCGCTGCAGTCTTCCTCCACGGCAGGGGCCTAGGAGGCAGGAGGCCTAGGAGACCTGGAAAGCTCACTAGCGTGAAGGCCCTGCGTGGACTACGTTTTCACGGGAAATGCTGCACGCCCAAGCTTGTGCATGCAGTCCCTGGGCCTCACTATGAGCCTGCCCGGCACAGTCGTGTTCCCTTTAGCTCTGGCGCCTTGGCGATGCCTCCTGCAAGGACAGGCAAGCACCGTGTTGCTCTCAGGAGAGCGCCCTTTTCCTAACCACGGGGGCACTCCAGCACTGAAGACTGACAGCAGCCCTCTGCTTTCCGGCAGCTTTGAGGCTGGGGCTGCCCTTTGTTGCTGAGAATTGCCACTGTTCGCAGAGCTTCCGAATCCGAAACTTCAAACCTGCCCTAGTGCGTTTAGTTTCAGGCGAGCGAAAAGAGACCGAAGGAGCACTCTGGCACTTCCCCGGTTTCATCTCCAAGCAGGGAGTTGTGCAGTGTGTGAGGAGTCTACGGGACTTCAGGCTCCAGGAAGGTTACGTGTCCTCGCGCCGTCTCTAGGCGTAGGAGAGTTCAGGGGAAGCTCTACCTCTTCGAGACAGCATGTCATGGCTAGTCTCTGCGTGGCCTAGAGAAAGGGCGGGTGAGTAAAAGGGTACCCGGAACGGACACCAGGAAAAGAGTGTTTTCCTTGCAGCCCACGCTCTGCACTGCGTGCCCCTGGCATGGCACCGAAGGCCTGCGAGAGCTGTGTTCCGGAGGTCGCTTGAGTGCTTGGGCCAGCCAGCTAGCTGGAGCAAAAGGAGAAGGTTCCCTTTCACTCTGCTTTCAAAGCGGTGACCCGGAGGCACTCGAGAGCCTAATGCTGCGCAGTCGCCCAGAATGGGGGATCCTGTGCGCAGCGTTCCTCTATGGGGCACGGGGAGGAGGAAAAGCACACTGGAGCTCCTGCCCCCACCTGCCCCAGAGTCAGTGCACAGCCCCTGCACGCCTCAATGCGTGGACGGGCTAGCTGAAGGATACTTGGAACCCTGTGGAGGGCTCTAGCTTTCCCTTTGGCCATGAGGGCTCTGGGATGCCTCCTTGCAGGGCGCAGGACACGGTCCCTTTCTCTAGGAACCCTCTCTCGTCGCTCCACACAGGCCTTCCAGAAGTGAAGCCCACACAGGCAGCCACACTCTTCCGCAGGAAACTTGGACGCTGCACGTAGCCTGCTCTCCAGCGGGGGAAAGAGGGCTTTCTTTGCTCACTAGGTCACCGGTATCAGAGTGGCGCCCTGCAGAGTCCAGGTAGTTTCTGACAGAGGCCAAGAGTCTCAAGCGGCACCCTGCCCGTCCCTGTTAAGACGCCGTACCAGGGCAATTCTGCATGGGACGGGGAGACTAGCGTGACGTACTTAGTGCCTTGGGCTAGGCCTCGCCGTCCGTACGCCTTGCCAAAAGCTAGTGGGTGCTTCAGGGGAGCAGTGTGCCTTGGCCAGGCTGCTTCGAAAGGCAACTGTCTGCTTGGCGTAGGGAGACAGCAAGCAAGGGCTCCCATTCGAAAGCCCACCGAGAGGGTTGCTTCATTGCCGCCCAGGCTCAGCGCTGGCAACCACTGGCCGTACACCTCAAAGACCTGCCGGACCTGTGTTCGGGCGGCCGTTAGCACGCTCGGACGTCTAGCTCTGCCCCGAAGGAAGCAGTGTGTCGCCTTTCTCTCCGCCGTACGAGCTGCCATCCGGAGGCCCAAGGTCCCTGGACGTTGTGAAGTCGCCCTTGGAAGAGACGTTCGCGCTGCAGTCTTCCTCCACGGCAGGGGCCTAGGAGGCAGGAGGCCTAGGAGACCTGGAAAGCTCACTAGCGTGAAGGCCCTGCGTGGACTACGTTTTCACGGGAAATGCTGCACGCCCAAGCTTGTGCATGCAGTCCCTGGGCCTCACTATGAGCCTGCCCGGCACAGTCGTGTTCCCTTTAGCTCTGGCGCCTTGGCGATGCCTCCTGCAAGGACAGGCAAGCACCGTGTTGCTCTCAGGAGAGCGCCCTTTTCCTAACCACGGGGGCACTCCAGCACTGAAGACTGACAGCAGCCCTCTGCTTTCCGGCAGCTTTGAGGCTGGGGCTGCCCTTTGTTGCTGAGAATTGCCACTGTTCGCAGAGCTTCCGAATCCGAAACTTCAAACCTGCCCTAGTGCGTTTAGTTTCAGGCGAGCGAAAAGAGACCGAAGGAGCACTCTGGCACTTCCCCGGTTTCATCTCCAAGCAGGGAGTTGTGCAGTGTGTGAGGAGTCTACGGGACTTCAGGCTCCAGGAAGGTTACGTGTCCTCGCGCCGTCTCTAGGCGTAGGAGAGTTCAGGGGAAGCTCTACCTCTTCGAGACAGCATGTCATGGCTAGTCTCTGCGTGGCCTAGAGAAAGGGCGGGTGAGTAAAAGGGTACCCGGAACGGACACCAGGAAAAGAGTGTTTTCCTTGCAGCCCACGCTCTGCACTGCGTGCCCCTGGCATGGCACCGAAGGCCTGCGAGAGCTGTGTTCCGGAGGTCGCTTGAGTGCTTGGGCCAGCCAGCTAGCTGGAGCAAAAGGAGAAGGTTCCCTTTCACTCTGCTTTCAAAGCGGTGACCCGGAGGCACTCGAGAGCCTAATGCTGCGCAGTCGCCCAGAATGGGGGATCCTGTGCGCAGCGTTCCTCTATGGGGCACGGGGAGGAGGAAAAGCACACTGGAGCTCCTGCCCCCACCTGCCCCAGAGTCAGTGCACAGCCCCTGCACGCCTCAATGCGTGGACGGGCTAGCTGAAGGATACTTGGAACCCTGTGGAGGGCTCTAGCTTTCCCTTTGGCCATGAGGGCTCTGGGATGCCTCCTTGCAGGGCGCAGGACACGTTCCCTTTCTCTAGGAACCCTCTCTCGTCGCTCCACACAGGCCTTCCAGAAGTGAAGCCCACACAGGCAGCCACACTCTTCCGCAGGAAACTTGGACGCTGCACGTAGCCTGCTCTCCAGCGGGGGAAAGAGGGCTTTCTTTGCTCACTAGGTCACCGGTATCAGAGTGGCGCCCTGCAGAGTCCAGGTAGTTTCTGACAGAGGCCAAGAGTCTCAAGCGGCACCCTGCCCGTCCCTGTTAAGACGCCGTACCAGGGCAATTCTGCATGGGACGGGGAGACTAGCGTGACGTACTTAGTGCCTTGGGCTAGGCCTCGCCGTCCGTACGCCTTGCCAAAAGCTAGTGGGTGCTTCAGGGGAGCAGTGTGCCTTGGCCAGGCTGCTTCGAAAGGCAACTGTCTGCTTGGCGTAGGGAGACAGCAAGCAAGGGCTCCCATTCGAAAGCCCACCGAGAGGGTTGCTTCATTGCCGCCCAGGCTCAGCGCTGGCAACCACTGGCCGTACACCTCAAAGACCTGCCGGACCTGTGTTCGGGCGGCCGTTAGCAAGCTCGGACGTCTAGCTCTGCCCCGAAGGAAGCAGTGTGTCGCCTTTCTCTCCGCCGTACGAGCTGCCATCCGGAGGCCCAAGGTCCCTGGACGTTGTGAAGTCGCCCTTGGAAGAGACGTTCGCGCTGCAGTCTTCCTCCACGGCAGGGGCCTAGGAGGCAGGAGGCCTAGGAGACCTGGAAAGCTCACTAGCGTGAAGGCCCTGCGTGGACTACGTTTTCACGGGAAATGCTGCACGCCCAAGCTTGTGCATGCAGTCCCTGGGCCTCACTATGAGCCTGCCCGGCACAGTCGTGTTCCCTTTAGCTCTGGCGCCTTGGCGATGCCTCCTGCAAGGACAGGCAAGCACCGTGTTGCTCTCAGGAGAGCGCCCTTTTCCTAACCACGGGGGCACTCCAGCACTGAAGACTGACAGCAGCCCTCTGCTTTCCGGCAGCTTTGAGGCTGGGGCTGCCCTTTGTTGCTGAGAATTGCCACTGTTCGCAGAGCTTCCGAATCCGAAACTTCAAACCTGCCCTAGTGCGTTTAGTTTCAGGCGAGCGAAAAGAGACCGAAGGAGCACTCTGGCACTTCCCCGGTTTCATCTCCAAGCAGGGAGTTGTGCAGTGTGTGAGGAGTCTACGGGACTTCAGGCTCCAGGAAGGTTACGTGTCCTCGCGCCGTCTCTAGGCGTAGGAGAGTTCAGGGGAAGCTCTACCTCTTCGAGACAGCATGTCATGGCTAGTCTCTGCGTGGCCTAGAGAAAGGGCGGGTGAGTAAAAGGGTACCCGGAACGGACACCAGGAAAAGAGTGTTTTCCTTGCAGCCCACGCTCTGCACTGCGTGCCCCTGGCATGGCACCGAAGGCCTGCGAGAGCTGTGTTCCGGAGGTCGCTTGAGTGCTTGGGCCAGCCAGCTAGCTGGAGCAAAAGGAGAAGGTTCCCTTTCACTCTGCTTTCAAAGCGGTGACCCGGAGGCACTCGAGAGCCTAATGCTGCGCAGTCGCCCAGAATGGGGGATCCTGTGCGCAGCGTTCCTCTATGGGGCACGGGGAGGAGGAAAAGCACACTGGAGCTCCTGCCCCCACCTGCCCCAGAGTCAGTGCACAGCCCCTGCACGCCTCAATGCGTGGACGGGCTAGCTGAAGGATACTTGGAACCCTGTGGAGGGCTCTAGCTTTCCCTTTGGCCATGAGGGCTCTGGGATGCCTCCTTGCAGGGCGCAGGACACGTTCCCTTTCTCTAGGAACCCTCTCTCGTCGCTCCACACAGGCCTTCCAGAAGTGAAGCCCACACAGGCAGCCACACTCTTCCGCAGGAAACTTGGACGCTGCACGTAGCCTGCTCTCCAGCGGGGGAAAGAGGGCTTTCTTTGCTCACTAGGTCACCGGTATCAGAGTGGCGCCCTGCAGAGTCCAGGTAGTTTCTGACAGAGGCCAAGAGTCTCAAGCGGCACCCTGCCCGTCCCTGTTAAGACGCCGTACCAGGGCAATTCTGCATGGGACGGGGAGACTAGCGTGACGTACTTAGTGCCTTGGGCTAGGCCTCGCCGTCCGTACGCCTTGCCAAAAGCTAGTGGGTGCTTCAGGGGAGCAGTGTGCCTTGGCCAGGCTGCTTCGAAAGGCAACTGTCTGCTTGGCGTAGGGAGACAGCAAGCAAGGGCTCCCATTCGAAAGCCC
Organism: Eubalaena glacialis; assembly: GCF_028564815.1. Taxonomy (NCBI): domain Eukaryota; kingdom Metazoa; phylum Chordata; class Mammalia; order Artiodactyla; family Balaenidae; genus Eubalaena; species Eubalaena glacialis. The sequence continues at coordinate 138,126 of NW_026871413.1, forward strand.
ACCGAGAGGGTTGCTTCATTGCCGCCCAGCTTCAGCGCTGGCAACCACTGGCCGTACACCTCAAAGACCTGCCGGACCTGTGTTCGGGCGGCCGTTAGCAAGCTCGGACGTCTAGCTCTGCCACGAAGGAAGCAGTGTGTCGCCTTTCTCTCCGCCGTACGAGCTGCCATCCGGAGGCCCAAGGTCCCTGGACGTTGTGAAGTCGCCCTTGGAAGAGACGTTCGCGCTGCAGTCTTCCTCCACGGCAGGGGCCTAGGAGGCAGGAGGCCTAGGAGACCTGGAAAGCTCACTAGCGTGAAGGCCCTGCGTGGACTACGTTTTCACGGGAAATGCTGCACGCCCAAGCTTGTGCATGCAGTCCCTGGGCCTCACTATGAGCCTGCCCGGCACAGTCGTGTTCCCTTTAGCTCTGGCGCCTTGGCCATGCCTCCTGCAAGGACAGGCAAGCACCGTGTTGCTCTCAGGAGAGCGCCCTTTTCCTAACCACGGGGGCACTCCAGCACTGAAGACTGACAGCAGCCCTCTGCTTTCCGGCAGCTTTGAGGCTGGGGCTGCCCTTTGTTGCTGAGAATTGCCACTGTTCGCAGAGCTTCCGAATCCGAAACTTCAAACCTGCCCTAGTGCGTTTAGTTTCAGGCGAGCGAAAAGAGACCGAAGGAGCACTCTGGCACTTCCCCGGTTTCATCTCCAAGCAGGGAGTTGTGCAGTGTGTGAGGAGTCTACGGGACTTCAGGCTCCAGGAAGGTTACGTGTCCTCGCGCCGTCTCTAGGCGTAGGAGAGTTCAGGGGAAGCTCTACCTCTTCGAGACAGCATGTCATGGCTAGTCTCTGCGTGGCCTAGAGAAAGGGCGGGTGAGTAAAAGGGTACCCGGAACGGACACCAGGAAAAGAGTGTTTTCCTTGCAGCCCACGCTCTGCACTGCGTGCCCCTGGCATGGCACCGAAGGCCTGCGAGAGCTGTGTTCCGGAGGTCGCTTGAGTGCTTGGGCCAGCCAGCTAGCTGGAGCAAAAGGAGAAGGTTCCCTTTCACTCTGCTTTCAAAGCGGTGACCCGGAGGCACTCGAGAGCCTAATGCTGCGCAGTCGCCCAGAATGGGGGATCCTGTGCGCAGCGTTCCTCTATGGGGCACGGGGAGGAGGAAAAGCACACTGGAGCTCCTGCCCCCACCTGCCCCAGAGTCAGTGCACAGCCCCTGCACGCCTCAATGCGTGGACGGGCTAGCTGAAGGATACTTGGAACCCTGTGGAGGGCTCTAGCTTTCCCTTTGGCCATGAGGGCTCTGGGATGCCTCCTTGCAGGGCGCAGGACACGGTCCCTTTCTCTAGGAACCCTCTCTCGTCGCTCCACACAGGCCTTCCAGAAGTGAAGCCCACACAGGCAGCCACACTCTTCCGCAGGAAACTTGGACGCTGCACGTAGCCTGCTCTCCAGCGGGGGAAAGAGGGCTTTCTTTGCTCACTAGGTCACCGGTATCAGAGTGGCGCCCTGCAGAGTCCAGGTAGTTTCTGACAGAGGCCAAGAGTCTCAAGCGGCACCCTGCCCGTCCCTGTTAAGACGCCGTACCAGGGCAATTCTGCATGGGACGGGGAGACTAGCGTGACGTACTTAGTGCCTTGGGCTAGGCCTCGCCGTCCGTACGCCTTGCCAAAAGCTAGTGGGTGCTTCAGGGGAGCAGTGTGCCTTGGCCAGGCTGCTTCGAAAGGCAACTGTCTGCTTGGCGTAGGGAGACAGCAAGCAAGGGCTCCCATTCGAAAGCCCACCGAGAGGGTTGCTTCATTGCCGCCCAGGCTCAGCGCTGGCAACCACTGGCCGTACACCTCAAAGACCTGCCGGACCTGTGTTCGGGCGGCCGTTAGCACGCTCGGACGTCTAGCTCTGCCCCGAAGGAAGCAGTGTGTCGCCTTTCTCTCCGCCGTACGAGCTGCCATCCGGAGGCCCAAGGTCCCTGGACGTTGTGAAGTCGCCCTTGGAAGAGACGTTCGCGCTGCAGTCTTCCTCCACGGCAGGGGCCTAGGAGGCAGGAGGCCTAGGAGACCTGGAAAGCTCACTAGCGTGAAGGCCCTGCGTGGACTACGTTTTCACGGGAAATGCTGCACGCCCAAGCTTGTGCATGCAGTCCCTGGGCCTCACTATGAGCCTGCCCGGCACAGTCGTGTTCCCTTTAGCTCTGGCGCCTTGGCCATGCCTCCTGCAAGGACAGGCAAGCACCGTGTTGCTCTCAGGAGAGCGCCCTTTTCCTAACCACGGGGGCACTCCAGCACTGAAGACTGACAGCAGCCCTCTGCTTTCCGGCAGCTTTGAGGCTGGGGCTGCCCTTTGTTGCTGAGAATTGCCACTGTTCGCAGAGCTTCCGAATCCGAAACTTCAAACCTGCCCTAGTGCGTTTAGTTTCAGGCGAGCGAAAAGAGACCGAAGGAGCACTCTGGCACTTCCCCGGTTTCATCTCCAAGCAGGGAGTTGTGCAGTGTGTGAGGAGTCTACGGGACTTCAGGCTCCAGGAAGGTTACGTGTCCTCGCGCCGTCTCTAGGCGTAGGAGAGTTCAGGGGAAGCTCTACCTCTTCGAGACAGCATGTCATGGCTAGTCTCTGCGTGGCCTAGAGAAAGGGCGGGTGAGTAAAAGGGTACCCGGAACGGACACCAGGAAAAGAGTGTTTTCCTTGCAGCCCACGCTCTGCACTGCGTGCCCCTGGCATGGCACCGAAGGCCTGCGAGAGCTGTGTTCCGGAGGTCGCTTGAGTGCTTGGGCCAGCCAGCTAGCTGGAGCAAAAGGAGAAGGTTCCCTTTCACTCTGCTTTCAAAGCGGTGACCCGGAGGCACTCGAGAGCCTAATGCTGCGCAGTCGCCCAGAATGGGGGATCCTGTGCGCAGCGTTCCTCTATGGGGCACGGGGAGGAGGAAAAGCACACTGGAGCTCCTGCCCCCACCTGCCCCAGAGTCAGTGCACAGCCCCTGCACGCCTCAATGCGTGGACGGGCTAGCTGAAGGATACTTGGAACCCTGTGGAGGGCTCTAGCTTTCCCTTTGGCCATGAGGGCTCTGGGATGCCTCCTTGCAGGGCGCAGGACACGGTCCCTTTCTCTAGGAACCCTCTCTCGTCGCTCCACACAGGCCTTCCAGAAGTGAAGCCCACACAGGCAGCCACACTCTTCCGCAGGAAACTTGGACGCTGCACGTAGCCTGCTCTCCAGCGGGGGAAAGAGGGCTTTCTTTGCTCACTAGGTCACCGGTATCAGAGTGGCGCCCTGCAGAGTCCAGGTAGTTTCTGACAGAGGCCAAGAGTCTCAAGCGGCACCCTGCCCGTCCCTGTTAAGACGCCGTACCAGGGCAATTCTGCATGGGACGGGGAGACTAGCGTGACGTACTTAGTGCCTTGGGCTAGGCCTCGCCGTCCGTACGCCTTGCCAAAAGCTAGTGGGTGCTTCAGGGGAGCAGTGTGCCTTGGCCAGGCTGCTTCGAAAGGCAACTGTCTGCTTGGCGTAGGGAGACAGCAAGCAAGGGCTCCCATTCGAAAGCCCACCGAGAGGGTTGCTTCATTGCCGCCCAGGCTCAGCGCTGGCAACCACTGGCCGTACACCTCAAAGACCTGCCGGACCTGTGTTCGGGCGGCCGTTAGCACGCTCGGACGTCTAGCTCTGCCCCGAAGGAAGCAGTGTGTCGCCTTTCTCTCCGCCGTACGAGCTGCCATCCGGAGGCCCAAGGTCCCTGGACGTTGTGAAGTCGCCCTTGGAAGAGACGTTCGCGCTGCAGTCTTCCTCCACGGCAGGGGCCTAGGAGGCAGGAGGCCTAGGAGACCTGGAAAGCTCACTAGCGTGAAGGCCCTGCGTGGACTACGTTTTCACGGGAAATGCTGCACGCCCAAGCTTGTGCATGCAGTCCCTGGGCCTCACTATGAGCCTGCCCGGCACAGTCGTGTTCCCTTTAGCTCTGGCGCCTTGGCCATGCCTCCTGCAAGGACAGGCAAGCACCGTGTTGCTCTCAGGAGAGCGCCCTTTTCCTAACCACGGGGGCACTCCAGCACTGAAGACTGACAGCAGCCCTCTGCTTTCCGGCAGCTTTGAGGCTGGGGCTGCCCTTTGTTGCTGAGAATTGCCACTGTTCGCAGAGCTTCCGAATCCGAAACTTCAAACCTGCCCTAGTGCGTTTAGTTTCAGGCGAGCGAAAAGAGACCGAAGGAGCACTCTGGCACTTCCCCGGTTTCATCTCCAAGCAGGGAGTTGTGCAGTGTGTGAGGAGTCTACGGGACTTCAGGCTCCAGGAAGGTTACGTGTCCTCGCGCCGTCTCTAGGCGTAGGAGAGTTCAGGGGAAGCTCTACCTCTTCGAGACAGCATGTCATGGCTAGTCTCTGCGTGGCCTAGAGAAAGGGCGGGTGAGTAAAAGGGTACCCGGAACGGACACCAGGAAAAGAGTGTTTTCCTTGCAGCCCACGCTCTGCACTGCGTGCCCCTGGCATGGCACCGAAGGCCTGCGAGAGCTGTGTTCCGGAGGTCGCTTGAGTGCTTGGGCCAGCCAGCTAGCTGGAGCAAAAGGAGAAGGTTCCCTTTCACTCTGCTTTCAAAGCGGTGACCCGGACGCACTCGAGAGCCTAATGCTGCGCAGTCGCCCAGAATGGGGGATCCTGTGCGCAGCGTTCCTCTATGGGGCACGGGGAGGAGGAAAAGCACACTGGAGCTCCTGCCCCCACCTGCCCCAGAGTCAGTGCACAGCCCCTGCACGCCTCAATGCGTGGACGGGCTAGCTGAAGGATACTTGGAACCCTGTGGAGGGCTCTAGCTTTCCCTTTGGCCATGAGGGCTCTGGGATGCCTCCTTGCAGGGCGCAGGACACGGTCCCTTTCTCTAGGAACCCTCTCTCGTCGCTCCACACAGGCCTTCCAGAAGTGAAGCCCACACAGGCAGCCACACTCTTCCGCAGGAAACTTGGACGCTGCACGTAGCCTGCTCTCCAGCGGGGGAAAGAGGGCTTTCTTTGCTCACTAGGTCACCGGTATCAGAGTGGCGCCCTGCAGAGTCCAGGTAGTTTCTGACAGAGGCCAAGAGTCTCAAGCGGCACCCTGCCCGTCCCTGTTAAGACGCCGTACCAGGGCAATTCTGCATGGGACGGGGAGACTAGCGTGACGTACTTAGTGCCTTGGGCTAGGCCTCGCCGTCCGTACGCCTTGCCAAAAGCTAGTGGGTGCTTCAGGGGAGCAGTGTGCCTTGGCCAGGCTGCTTCGAAAGGCAACTGTCTGCTTGGCGTAGGGAGACAGCAAGCAAGGGCTCCCATTCGAAAGCCCACCGAGAGGGTTGCTTCATTGCCGCCCAGGCTCAGCGCTGGCAACCACTGGCCGTACACCTCAAAGACCTGCCGGACCTGTGTTCGGGCGGCCGTTAGCACGCTCGGACGTCTAGCTCTGCCCCGAAGGAAGCAGTGTGTCGCCTTTCTCTCCGCCGTACGAGCTGCCATCCGGAGGCCCAAGGTCCCTGGACGTTGTGAAGTCGCCCTTGGAAGAGACGTTCGCGCTGCAGTCTTCCTCCACGGCAGGGGCCTAGGAGGCAGGAGGCCTAGGAGACCTGGAAAGCTCACTAGCGTGAAGGCCCTGCGTGGACTACGTTTTCACGGGAAATGCTGCACGCCCAAGCTTGTGCATGCAGTCCCTGGGCCTCACTATGAGCCTGCCCGGCACAGTCGTGTTCCCTTTAGCTCTGGCGCCTTGGCCATGCCTCCTGCAAGGACAGGCAAGCACCGTGTTGCTCTCAGGAGAGCGCCCTTTTCCTAACCACGGGGGCACTCCAGCACTGAAGACTGACAGCAGCCCTCTGCTTTCCGGCAGCTTTGAGGCTGGGGCTGCCCTTTGTTGCTGAGAATTGCCACTGTTCGCAGAGCTTCCGAATCCGAAACTTCAAACCTGCCCTAGTGCGTTTAGTTTCAGGCGAGCGAAAAGAGACCGAAGGAGCACTCTGGCACTTCCCCGGTTTCATCTCCAAGCAGGGAGTTGTGCAGTGTGTGAGGAGTCTACGGGACTTCAGGCTCCAGGAAGGTTACGTGTCCTCGCGCCGTCTCTAGGCGTAGGAGAGTTCAGGGGAAGCTCTACCTCTTCGAGACAGCATGTCATGGCTAGTCTCTGCGTGGCCTAGAGAAAGGGCGGGTGAGTAAAAGGGTACCCGGAACGGACACCAGGAAAAGAGTGTTTTCCTTGCAGCCCACGCTCTGCACTGCGTGCCCCTGGCATGGCACCGAAGGCCTGCGAGAGCTGTGTTCCGGAGGTCGCTTGAGTGCTTGGGCCAGCCAGCTAGCTGGAGCAAAAGGAGAAGGTTCCCTTTCACTCTGCTTTCAAAGCGGTGACCCGGAGGCACTCGAGAGCCTAATGCTGCGCAGTCGCCCAGAATGGGGGATCCTGTGCGCAGCGTTCCTCTATGGGGCACGGGGAGGAGGAAAAGCACACTGGAGCTCCTGCCCCCACCTGCCCCAGAGTCAGTGCACAGCCCCTGCACGCCTCAATGCGTGGACGGGCTAGCTGAAGGATACTTGGAACCCTGTGGAGGGCTCTAGCTTTCCCTTTGGCCATGAGGGCTCTGGGATGCCTCCTGCAGGGCGCAGGACACGGTCCCTTTCTCTAGGAACCCTCTCTCGTCGCTCCACACAGGCCTTCCAGAAGTGAAGCCCACACAGGCAGCCACACTCTTCCGCAGGAAACTTGGACGCTGCACGTAGCCTGCTCTCCAGCGGGGAAAAGAGGGCTTTCTTTGCTCACTAGGTCACCGGTATCAGAGTGGCGCCCTGCAGAGTCCAGGTAGTTTCTGACAGAGGCCAAGAGTCTCAAGCGGCACCCTGCCCGTCCCTGTTAAGACGCCGTACCAGGGCAATTCTGCATGGGACGGGGAGACTAGCGTGACGTACTTAGTGCCTTGGGCTAGGCCTCGCCGTCCGTACGCCTTGCCAAAAGCTAGTGGGTGCTTCAGGGGAGCAGTGTGCCTTGGCCAGGCTGCTTCGAAAGGCAACTGTCTGCTTGGCGTAGGGAGACAGCAAGCAAGGGCTCCCATTCGAAAGCCCACCGAGAGGGTTGCTTCATTGCCGCCCAGCTTCAGCGCTGGCAACCACTGGCCGTACACCTCAAAGACCTGCCGGACCTGTGTTCGGGCGGCCGTTAGCACGCTCGGACGTCTAGCTCTGCCCCGAAGGAAGCAGTGTGTCGCCTTTCTCTCCGCCGTACGAGCTGCCATCCGGAGGCCCAAGGTCCCTGGACGTTGTGAAGTCGCCCTTGGAAGAGACGTTCGCGCTGCAGTCTTCCTCCACGGCAGGGGCCTAGGAGGCAGGAGGCCTAGGAGACCTGGAAAGCTCACTAGCGTGAAGGCCCTGCGTGGACTACGTTTTCACGGGAAATGCTGCACGCCCAAGCTTGTGCATGCAGTCCCTGGGCCTCACTATGAGCCTGCCCGGCACAGTCGTGTTCCCTTTAGCTCTGGCGCCTTGGCCATGCCTCCTGCAAGGACAGGCAAGCACCGTGTTGCTCTCAGGAGAGCGCCCTTTTCCTAACCACGGGGGCACTCCAGCACTGAAGACTGACAGCAGCCCTCTGCTTTCCGGCAGCTTTGAGGCTGGGGCTGCCCTTTGTTGCTGAGAATTGCCACTGTTCGCAGAGCTTCCGAATCCGAAACTTCAAACCTGCCCTAGTGCGTTTAGTTTCAGGCGAGCGAAAAGAGACCGAAGGAGCACTCTGGCACTTCCCCGGTTTCATCTCCAAGCAGGGAGTTGTGCAGTGTGTGAGGAGTCTACGGGACTTCAGGCTCCAGGAAGGTTACGTGTCCTCGCGCCGTCTCTAGGCGTAGGAGAGTTCAGGGGAAGCTCTACCTCTTCGAGACAGCATGTCATGGCTAGTCTCTGCGTGGCCTAGAGAAAGGGCGGGTGAGTAAAAGGGTACCCGGAACGGACACCAGGAAAAGAGTGTTTTCCTTGCAGCCCACGCTCTGCACTGCGTGCCCCTGGCATGGCACCGAAGGCCTGCGAGAGCTGTGTTCCGGAGGTCGCTTGAGTGCTTGGGCCAGCCAGCTAGCTGGAGCAAAAGGAGAAGGTTCCCTTTCACTCTGCTTTCAAAGCGGTGACCCGGAGGCACTCGAGAGCCTAATGCTGCGCAGTCGCCCAGAATGGGGGATCCTGTGCGCAGCGTTCCTCTATGGGGCACGGGGAGGAGGAAAAGCACACTGGAGCTCCTGCCCCCACCTGCCCCAGAGTCAGTGCACAGCCCCTGCACGCCTCAATGCGTGGACGGGCTAGCTGAAGGATACTTGGAACCCTGTGGAGGGCTCTAGCTTTCCCTTTGGCCATGAGGGCTCTGGGATGCCTCCTTGCAGGGCGCAGGACACGGTCCCTTTCTCTAGGAACCCTCTCTCGTCGCTCCACACAGGCCTTCCAGAAGTGAAGCCCACACAGGCAGCCACATTCTTCCGCAGGAAACTTGGACGCTGCACGTAGCCTGCTCTCCAGCGGGGGAAAGAGGGCTTTCTTTGCTCACTAGGTCACCGGTATCAGAGTGGCGCCCTGCAGAGTCCAGGTAGTTTCTGACAGAGGCCAAGAGTCTCAAGCGGCACCCTGCCCGTCCCTGTTAAGACGCCGTACCAGGGCAATTCTGCATGGGACGGGGAGACTAGCGTGACGTACTTAGTGCCTTGGGCTAGGCCTCGCCGTCCGTACGCCTTGCCAAAAGCTAGTGGGTGCTTCAGGGGAGCAGTGTGCCTTGGCCAGGCTGCTTCGAAAGGCAACTGTCTGCTTGGCGTAGGGAGACAGCAAGCAAGGGCTCCCATTCGAAAGCCCACCGAGAGGGTTGCTTCATTGCCGCCCAGCTTCAGCGCTGGCAACCACTGGCCGTACACCTCAAAGACCTGCCGGACCTGTGTTCGGGCGGCCGTTAGCACGCTCGGACGTCTAGCTCTGCCCCGAAGGAAGCAGTGTGTCGCCTTTCTCTCCGCCGTACGAGCTGCCATCCGGAGGCCCAAGGTCCCTGGACGTTGTGAAGTCGCCCTTGGAAGAGACGTTCGCGCTGCAGTCTTCCTCCACGGCAGGGGCCTAGGAGGCAGGAGGCCTAGGAGACCTGGAAAGCTCACTAGCGTGAAGGCCCTGCGTGGACTACGTTTTCACGGGAAATGCTGCACGCCCAAGCTTGTGCATGCAGTCCCTGGGCCTCACTATGAGCCTGCCCGGCACAGTCGTGTTCCCTTTAGCTCTGGCGCCTTGGCCATGCCTCCTGCAAGGACAGGCAAGCACCGTGTTGCTCTCAGGAGAGCGCCCTTTTCCTAACCACGGGGGCACTCCAGCACTGAAGACTGACAGCAGCCCTCTGCTTTCCGGCAGCTTTGAGGCTGGGGCTGCCCTTTGTTGCTGAGAATTGCCACTGTTCGCAGAGCTTCCGAATCCGAAACTTCAAACCTGCCCTAGTGCGTTTAGTTTCAGGCGAGCGAAAAGAGACCGAAGGAGCACTCTGGCACTTCCCCGGTTTCATCTCCAAGCAGGGAGTTGTGCAGTGTGTGAGGAGTCTACGGGACTTCAGGCTCCAGGAAGGTTACGTGTCCTCGCGCCGTCTCTAGGCGTAGGAGAGTTCAGGGGAAGCTCTACCTCTTCGAGACAGCATGTCATGGCTAGTCTCTGCGTGGCCTAGAGAAAGGGCGGGTGAGTAAAAGGGTACCCGGAACGGACACCAGGAAAAGAGTGTTTTCCTTGCAGCCCACGCTCTGCACTGCGTGCCCCTGGCATGGCACCGAAGGCCTGCGAGAGCTGTGTTCCGGAGGTCGCTTGAGTGCTTGGGCCAGCCAGCTAGCTGGAGCAAAAGGAGAAGGTTCCCTTTCACTCTGCTTTCAAAGCGGTGACCCGGAGGCACTCGAGAGCCTAATGCTGCGCAGTCGCCCAGAATGGGGGATCCTGTGCGCAGCGTTCCTCTATGGGGCACGGGGAGGAGGAAAAGCACACTGGAGCTCCTGCCCCCACCTGCCCCAGAGTCAGTGCACAGCCCCTGCACGCCTCAATGCGTGGACGGGCTAGCTGAAGGATACTTGGAACCCTGTGGAGGGCTCTAGCTTTCCCTTTGGCCATGAGGGCTCTGGGATGCCTCCTTGCAGGGCGCAGGACACGGTCCCTTTCTCTAGGAACCCTCTCTCGTCGCTCCACACAGGCCTTCCAGAAGTGAAGCCCACACAGGCAGCCACACTCTTCCGCAGGAAACTTGGACGCTGCACGTAGCCTGCTCTCCAGCGGGGGAAAGAGGGCTTTCTTTGCTCACTAGGTCACCGGTATCAGAGTGGCGCCCTGCAGAGTCCAGGTAGTTTCTGACAGAGGCCAAGAGTCTCAAGCGGCACCCTGCCCGTCCCTGTTAAGACGCCGTACCAGGGCAATTCTGCATGGGACGGGGAGACTAGCGTGACGTACTTAGTGCCTTGGGCTAGGCCTCGCCGTCCGTACGCCTTGCCAAAAGCTAGTGGGTGCTTCAGGGGAGCAGTGTGCCTTGGCCAGGCTGCTTCGAAAGGCAACTGTCTGCTTGGCGTAGGGAGACAGCAAGCAAGGGCTCCCATTCGAAAGCCCACCGAGAGGGTTGCTTCATTGCCGCCCAGGCTCAGCGCTGGCAACCACTGGCCGTACACCTCAAAGACCTGCCGGACCTGTGTTCGGGCGGCCGTTAGCACGCTCGGACGTCTAGCTCTGCCCCGAAGGAAGCAGTGTGTCGCCTTTCTCTCCGCCGTACGAGCTGCCATCCGGAGGCCCAAGGTCCCTGGACGTTGTGAAGTCGCCCTTGGAAGAGACGTTCGCGCTGCAGTCTTCCTCCACGGCAGGGGCCTAGGAGGCAGGAGGCCTAGGAGACCTGGAAAGCTCACTAGCGTGAAGGCCCTGCGTGGACTACGTTTTCACGGGAAATGCTGCACGCCCAAGCTTGTGCATGCAGTCCCTGGGCCTCACTATGAGCCTGCCCGGCACAGTCGTGTTCCCTTTAGCTCTGGCGCCTTGGCGATGCCTCCTGCAAGGACAGGCAAGCACCGTGTTGCTCTCAGGAGAGCGCCCTTTTCCTAACCACGGGGGCACTCCAGCACTGAAGACTGACAGCAGCCCTCTGCTTTCCGGCAGCTTTGAGGCTGGGGCTGCCCTTTGTTGCTGAGAATTGCCACTGTTCGCAGAGCTTCCGAATCCGAAACTTCAAACCTGCCCTAGTGCGTTTAGTTTCAGGCGAGCGAAAAGAGACCGAAGGAGCACTCTGGCACTTCCCCGGTTTCATCTCCAAGCAGGGAGTTGTGCAGTGTGTGAGGAGTCTACGGGACTTCAGGCTCCAGGAAGGTTACGTGTCCTCGCGCCGTCTCTAGGCGTAGGAGAGTTCAGGGGAAGCTCTACCTCTTCGAGACAGCATGTCATGGCTAGTCTCTGCGTGGCCTAGAGAAAGGGCGGGTGAGTAAAAGGGTACCCGGAACGGACACCAGGAAAAGAGTGTTTTCCTTGCAGCCCACGCTCTGCACTGCGTGCCCCTGGCATGGCACCGAAGGCCTGCGAGAGCTGTGTTCCGGAGGTCGCTTGAGTGCTTGGGCCAGCCAGCTAGCTGGAGCAAAAGGAGAAGGTTCCCTTTCACTCTGCTTTCAAAGCGGTGACCCGGAGGCACTCGAGAGCCTAATGCTGCGCAGTCGCCCAGAATGGGGGATCCTGTGCGCAGCGTTCCTCTATGGGGCACGGGGAGGAGGAAAAGCACACTGGAGCTCCTGCCCCCACCTGCCCCAGAGTCAGTGCACAGCCCCTGCACGCCTCAATGCGTGGACGGGCTAGCTGAAGGATACTTGGAACCCTGTGGAGGGCTCTAGCTTTCCCTTTGGCCATGAGGGCTCTGGGATGCCTCCTTGCAGGGCGCAGGACACGTTCCCTTTCTCTAGGAACCCTCTCTCGTCGCTCCACACAGGCCTTCCAGAAGTGAAGCCCACACAGGCAGCCACACTCTTCCGCAGGAAACTTGGACGCTGCACGTAGCCTGCTCTCCAGCGGGGGAAAGAGGGCTTTCTTTGCTCACTAGGTCACCGGTATCAGAGTGGCGCCCTGCAGAGTCCAGGTAGTTTCTGACAGAGGCCAAGAGTCTCAAGCGGCACCCTGCCCGTCCCTGTTAAGACGCCGTACCAGGGCAATTCTGCATGGGACGGGGAGACTAGCGTGACGTACTTAGTGCCTTGGGCTAGGCCTCGCCGTCCGTACGCCTTGCCAAAAGCTAGTGGGTGCTTCAGGGGAGCAGTGTGCCTTGGCCAGGCTGCTTCGAAAGGCAACTGTCTGCTTGGCGTAGGGAGACAGCAAGCAAGGGCTCCCATTCGAAAGCCCACCGAGAGGGTTGCTTCATTGCCGCCCAGGCTCAGCGCTGGCAACCACTGGCCGTACACCTCAAAGACCTGCCGGACCTGTGTTCGGGCGGCCGTTAGCAAGCTCGGACGTCTAGCTCTGCCCCGAAGGAAGCAGTGTGTCGCCTTTCTCTCCGCCGTACGAGCTGCCATCCGGAGGCCCAAGGTCCCTGGACGTTGTGAAGTCGCCCTTGGAAGAGACGTTCGCGCTGCAGTCTTCCTCCACGGCAGGGGCCTAGGAGGCAGGAGGCCTAGGAGACCTGGAAAGCTCACTAGCGTGAAGGCCCTGCGTGGACTACGTTTTCACGGGAAATGCTGCACGCCCAAGCTTGTGCATGCAGTCCCTGGGCCTCACTATGAGCCTGCCCGGCACAGTCGTGTTCCCTTTAGCTCTGGCGCCTTGGCGATGCCTCCTGCAAGGACAGGCAAGCACCGTGTTGCTCTCAGGAGAGCGCCCTTTTCCTAACCACGGGGGCACTCCAGCACTGAAGACTGACAGCAGCCCTCTGCTTTCCGGCAGCTTTGAGGCTGGGGCTGCCCTTTGTTGCTGAGAATTGCCACTGTTCGCAGAGCTTCCGAATCCGAAACTTCAAACCTGCCCTAGTGCGTTTAGTTTCAGGCGAGCGAAAAGAGACCGAAGGAGCACTCTGGCACTTCCCCGGTTTCATCTCCAAGCAGGGAGTTGTGCAGTGTGTGAGGAGTCTACGGGACTTCAGGCTCCAGGAAGGTTACGTGTCCTCGCGCCGTCTCTAGGCGTAGGAGAGTTCAGGGGAAGCTCTACCTCTTCGAGACAGCATGTCATGGCTAGTCTCTGCGTGGCCTAGAGAAAGGGCGGGTGAGTAAAAGGGTACCCGGAACGGACACCAGGAAAAGAGTGTTTTCCTTGCAGCCCACGCTCTGCACTGCGTGCCCCTGGCATGGCACCGAAGGCCTGCGAGAGCTGTGTTCCGGAGGTCGCTTGAGTGCTTGGGCCAGCCAGCTAGCTGGAGCAAAAGGAGAAGGTTCCCTTTCACTCTGCTTTCAAAGCGGTGACCCGGAGGCACTCGAGAGCCTAATGCTGCGCAGTCGCCCAGAATGGGGGATCCTGTGCGCAGCGTTCCTCTATGGGGCACGGGGAGGAGGAAAAGCACACTGGAGCTCCTGCCCCCACCTGCCCCAGAGTCAGTGCACAGCCCCTGCACGCCTCAATGCGTGGACGGGCTAGCTGAAGGATACTTGGAACCCTGTGGAGGGCTCTAGCTTTCCCTTTGGCCATGAGGGCTCTGGGATGCCTCCTTGCAGGGCGCAGGACACGTTCCCTTTCTCTAGGAACCCTCTCTCGTCGCTCCACACAGGCCTTCCAGAAGTGAAGCCCACACAGGCAGCCACACTCTTCCGCAGGAAACTTGGACGCTGCACGTAGCCTGCTCTCCAGCGGGGGAAAGAGGGCTTTCTTTGCTCACTAGGTCACCGGTATCAGAGTGGCGCCCTGCAGAGTCCAGGTAGTTTCTGACAGAGGCCAAGAGTCTCAAGCGGCACCCTGCCCGTCCCTGTTAAGACGCCGTACCAGGGCAATTCTGCATGGGACGGGGAGACTAGCGTGACGTACTTAGTGCCTTGGGCTAGGCCTCGCCGTCCGTACGCCTTGCCAAAAGCTAGTGGGTGCTTCAGGGGAGCAGTGTGCCTTGGCCAGGCTGCTTCGAAAGGCAACTGTCTGCTTGGCGTAGGGAGACAGCAAGCAAGGGCTCCCATTCGAAAGCCCACCGAGAGGGTTGCTTCATTGCCGCCCAGCTTCAGCGCTGGCAACCACTGGCCGTACACCTCAAAGACCTGCCGGACCTGTGTTCGGGCGGCCGTTAGCAAGCTCGGACGTCTAGCTCTGCCACGAAGGAAGCAGTGTGTCGCCTTTCTCTCCGCCGTACGAGCTGCCATCCGGAGGCCCAAGGTCCCTGGACGTTGTGAAGTCGCCCTTGGAAGAGACGTTCGCGCTGCAGTCTTCCTCCACGGCAGGGGCCTAGGAGGCAGGAGGCCTAGGAGACCTGGAAAGCTCACTAGCGTGAAGGCCCTGCGTGGACTACGTTTTCACGGGAAATGCTGCACGCCCAAGCTTGTGCATGCAGTCCCTGGGCCTCACTATGAGCCTGCCCGGCACAGTCGTGTTCCCTTTAGCTCTGGCGCCTTGGCCATGCCTCCTGCAAGGACAGGCAAGCACCGTGTTGCTCTCAGGAGAGCGCCCTTTTCCTAACCACGGGGGCACTCCAGCACTGAAGACTGACAGCAGCCCTCTGCTTTCCGGCAGCTTTGAGGCTGGGGCTGCCCTTTGTTGCTGAGAATTGCCACTGTTCGCAGAGCTTCCGAATCCGAAACTTCAAACCTGCCCTAGTGCGTTTAGTTTCAGGCGAGCGAAAAGAGACCGAAGGAGCACTCTGGCACTTCCCCGGTTTCATCTCCAAGCAGGGAGTTGTGCAGTGTGTGAGGAGTCTACGGGACTTCAGGCTCCAGGAAGGTTACGTGTCCTCGCGCCGTCTCTAGGCGTAGGAGAGTTCAGGGGAAGCTCTACCTCTTCGAGACAGCATGTCATGGCTAGTCTCTGCGTGGCCTAGAGAAAGGGCGGGTGAGTAAAAGGGTACCCGGAACGGACACCAGGAAAAGAGTGTTTTCCTTGCAGCCCACGCTCTGCACTGCGTGCCCCTGGCATGGCACCGAAGGCCTGCGAGAGCTGTGTTCCGGAGGTCGCTTGAGTGCTTGGGCCAGCCAGCTAGCTGGAGCAAAAGGAGAAGGTTCCCTTTCACTCTGCTTTCAAAGCGGTGACCCGGAGGCACTCGAGAGCCTAATGCTGCGCAGTCGCCCAGAATGGGGGATCCTGTGCGCAGCGTTCCTCTATGGGGCACGGGGAGGAGGAAAAGCACACTGGAGCTCCTGCCCCCACCTGCCCCAGAGTCAGTGCACAGCCCCTGCACGCCTCAATGCGTGGACGGGCTAGCTGAAGGATACTTGGAACCCTGTGGAGGGCTCTAGCTTTCCCTTTGGCCATGAGGGCTCTGGGATGCCTCCTTGCAGGGCGCAGGACACGGTCCCTTTCTCTAGGAACCCTCTCTCGTCGCTCCACACAGGCCTTCCAGAAGTGAAGCCCACACAGGCAGCCACACTCTTCCGCAGGAAACTTGGACGCTGCACGTAGCCTGCTCTCCAGCGGGGGAAAGAGGGCTTTCTTTGCTCACTAGGTCACCGGTATCAGAGTGGCGCCCTGCAGAGTCCAGGTAGTTTCTGACAGAGGCCAAGAGTCTCAAGCGGCACCCTGCCCGTCCCTGTTAAGACGCCGTACCAGGGCAATTCTGCATGGGACGGGGAGACTAGCGTGACGTACTTAGTGCCTTGGGCTAGGCCTCGCCGTCCGTACGCCTTGCCAAAAGCTAGTGGGTGCTTCAGGGGAGCAGTGTGCCTTGGCCAGGCTGCTTCGAAAGGCAACTGTCTGCTTGGCGTAGGGAGACAGCAAGCAAGGGCTCCCATTCGAAAGCCCACCGAGAGGGTTGCTTCATTGCCGCCCAGGCTCAGCGCTGGCAACCACTGGCCGTACACCTCAAAGACCTGCCGGACCTGTGTTCGGGCGGCCGTTAGCACGCTCGGACGTCTAGCTCTGCCCCGAAGGAAGCAGTGTGTCGCCTTTCTCTCCGCCGTACGAGCTGCCATCCGGAGGCCCAAGGTCCCTGGACGTTGTGAAGTCGCCCTTGGAAGAGACGTTCGCGCTGCAGTCTTCCTCCACGGCAGGGGCCTAGGAGGCAGGAGGCCTAGGAGACCTGGAAAGCTCACTAGCGTGAAGGCCCTGCGTGGACTACGTTTTCACGGGAAATGCTGCACGCCCAAGCTTGTGCATGCAGTCCCTGGGCCTCACTATGAGCCTGCCCGGCACAGTCGTGTTCCCTTTAGCTCTGGCGCCTTGGCCATGCCTCCTGCAAGGACAGGCAAGCACCGTGTTGCTCTCAGGAGAGCGCCCTTTTCCTAACCACGGGGGCACTCCAGCACTGAAGACTGACAGCAGCCCTCTGCTTTCCGGCAGCTTTGAGGCTGGGGCTGCCCTTTGTTGCTGAGAATTGCCACTGTTCGCAGAGCTTCCGAATCCGAAACTTCAAACCTGCCCTAGTGCGTTTAGTTTCAGGCGAGCGAAAAGAGACCGAAGGAGCACTCTGGCACTTCCCCGGTTTCATCTCCAAGCAGGGAGTTGTGCAGTGTGTGAGGAGTCTACGGGACTTCAGGCTCCAGGAAGGTTACGTGTCCTCGCGCCGTCTCTAGGCGTAGGAGAGTTCAGGGGAAGCTCTACCTCTTCGAGACAGCATGTCATGGCTAGTCTCTGCGTGGCCTAGAGAAAGGGCGGGTGAGTAAAAGGGTACCCGGAACGGACACCAGGAAAAGAGTGTTTTCCTTGCAGCCCACGCTCTGCACTGCGTGCCCCTGGCATGGCACCGAAGGCCTGCGAGAGCTGTGTTCCGGAGGTCGCTTGAGTGCTTGGGCCAGCCAGCTAGCTGGAGCAAAAGGAGAAGGTTCCCTTTCACTCTGCTTTCAAAGCGGTGACCCGGAGGCACTCGAGAGCCTAATGCTGCGCAGTCGCCCAGAATGGGGGATCCTGTGCGCAGCGTTCCTCTATGGGGCACGGGGAGGAGGAAAAGCACACTGGAGCTCCTGCCCCCACCTGCCCCAGAGTCAGTGCACAGCCCCTGCACGCCTCAATGCGTGGACGGGCTAGCTGAAGGATACTTGGAACCCTGTGGAGGGCTCTAGCTTTCCCTTTGGCCATGAGGGCTCTGGGATGCCTCCTTGCAGGGCGCAGGACACGGTCCCTTTCTCTAGGAACCCTCTCTCGTCGCTCCACACAGGCCTTCCAGAAGTGAAGCCCACACAGGCAGCCACACTCTTCCGCAGGAAACTTGGACGCTGCACGTAGCCTGCTCTCCAGCGGGGGAAAGAGGGCTTTCTTTGCTCACTAGGTCACCGGTATCAGAGTGGCGCCCTGCAGAGTCCAGGTAGTTTCTGACAGAGGCCAAGAGTCTCAAGCGGCACCCTGCCCGTCCCTGTTAAGACGCCGTACCAGGGCAATTCTGCATGGGACGGGGAGACTAGCGTGACGTACTTAGTGCCTTGGGCTAGGCCTCGCCGTCCGTACGCCTTGCCAA
This sequence comes from Eubalaena glacialis, assembly GCF_028564815.1. NCBI lineage: Eukaryota > Metazoa > Chordata > Mammalia > Artiodactyla > Balaenidae > Eubalaena > Eubalaena glacialis. The sequence continues at coordinate 155,595 of NW_026871413.1, forward strand.
AAGCTAGTGGGTGCTTCAGGGGAGCAGTGTGCCTTGGCCAGGCTGCTTCGAAAGGCAACTGTCTGCTTGGCGTAGGGAGACAGCAAGCAAGGGCTCCCATTCGAAAGCCCACCGAGAGGGTTGCTTCATTGCCGCCCAGGCTCAGCGCTGGCAACCACTGGCCGTACACCTCAAAGACCTGCCGGACCTGTGTTCGGGCGGCCGTTAGCACGCTCGGACGTCTAGCTCTGCCCCGAAGGAAGCAGTGTGTCGCCTTTCTCTCCGCCGTACGAGCTGCCATCCGGAGGCCCAAGGTCCCTGGACGTTGTGAAGTCGCCCTTGGAAGAGACGTTCGCGCTGCAGTCTTCCTCCACGGCAGGGGCCTAGGAGGCAGGAGGCCTAGGAGACCTGGAAAGCTCACTAGCGTGAAGGCCCTGCGTGGACTACGTTTTCACGGGAAATGCTGCACGCCCAAGCTTGTGCATGCAGTCCCTGGGCCTCACTATGAGCCTGCCCGGCACAGTCGTGTTCCCTTTAGCTCTGGCGCCTTGGCCATGCCTCCTGCAAGGACAGGCAAGCACCGTGTTGCTCTCAGGAGAGCGCCCTTTTCCTAACCACGGGGGCACTCCAGCACTGAAGACTGACAGCAGCCCTCTGCTTTCCGGCAGCTTTGAGGCTGGGGCTGCCCTTTGTTGCTGAGAATTGCCACTGTTCGCAGAGCTTCCGAATCCGAAACTTCAAACCTGCCCTAGTGCGTTTAGTTTCAGGCGAGCGAAAAGAGACCGAAGGAGCACTCTGGCACTTCCCCGGTTTCATCTCCAAGCAGGGAGTTGTGCAGTGTGTGAGGAGTCTACGGGACTTCAGGCTCCAGGAAGGTTACGTGTCCTCGCGCCGTCTCTAGGCGTAGGAGAGTTCAGGGGAAGCTCTACCTCTTCGAGACAGCATGTCATGGCTAGTCTCTGCGTGGCCTAGAGAAAGGGCGGGTGAGTAAAAGGGTACCCGGAACGGACACCAGGAAAAGAGTGTTTTCCTTGCAGCCCACGCTCTGCACTGCGTGCCCCTGGCATGGCACCGAAGGCCTGCGAGAGCTGTGTTCCGGAGGTCGCTTGAGTGCTTGGGCCAGCCAGCTAGCTGGAGCAAAAGGAGAAGGTTCCCTTTCACTCTGCTTTCAAAGCGGTGACCCGGACGCACTCGAGAGCCTAATGCTGCGCAGTCGCCCAGAATGGGGGATCCTGTGCGCAGCGTTCCTCTATGGGGCACGGGGAGGAGGAAAAGCACACTGGAGCTCCTGCCCCCACCTGCCCCAGAGTCAGTGCACAGCCCCTGCACGCCTCAATGCGTGGACGGGCTAGCTGAAGGATACTTGGAACCCTGTGGAGGGCTCTAGCTTTCCCTTTGGCCATGAGGGCTCTGGGATGCCTCCTTGCAGGGCGCAGGACACGGTCCCTTTCTCTAGGAACCCTCTCTCGTCGCTCCACACAGGCCTTCCAGAAGTGAAGCCCACACAGGCAGCCACACTCTTCCGCAGGAAACTTGGACGCTGCACGTAGCCTGCTCTCCAGCGGGGGAAAGAGGGCTTTCTTTGCTCACTAGGTCACCGGTATCAGAGTGGCGCCCTGCAGAGTCCAGGTAGTTTCTGACAGAGGCCAAGAGTCTCAAGCGGCACCCTGCCCGTCCCTGTTAAGACGCCGTACCAGGGCAATTCTGCATGGGACGGGGAGACTAGCGTGACGTACTTAGTGCCTTGGGCTAGGCCTCGCCGTCCGTACGCCTTGCCAAAAGCTAGTGGGTGCTTCAGGGGAGCAGTGTGCCTTGGCCAGGCTGCTTCGAAAGGCAACTGTCTGCTTGGCGTAGGGAGACAGCAAGCAAGGGCTCCCATTCGAAAGCCCACCGAGAGGGTTGCTTCATTGCCGCCCAGGCTCAGCGCTGGCAACCACTGGCCGTACACCTCAAAGACCTGCCGGACCTGTGTTCGGGCGGCCGTTAGCACGCTCGGACGTCTAGCTCTGCCCCGAAGGAAGCAGTGTGTCGCCTTTCTCTCCGCCGTACGAGCTGCCATCCGGAGGCCCAAGGTCCCTGGACGTTGTGAAGTCGCCCTTGGAAGAGACGTTCGCGCTGCAGTCTTCCTCCACGGCAGGGGCCTAGGAGGCAGGAGGCCTAGGAGACCTGGAAAGCTCACTAGCGTGAAGGCCCTGCGTGGACTACGTTTTCACGGGAAATGCTGCACGCCCAAGCTTGTGCATGCAGTCCCTGGGCCTCACTATGAGCCTGCCCGGCACAGTCGTGTTCCCTTTAGCTCTGGCGCCTTGGCCATGCCTCCTGCAAGGACAGGCAAGCACCGTGTTGCTCTCAGGAGAGCGCCCTTTTCCTAACCACGGGGGCACTCCAGCACTGAAGACTGACAGCAGCCCTCTGCTTTCCGGCAGCTTTGAGGCTGGGGCTGCCCTTTGTTGCTGAGAATTGCCACTGTTCGCAGAGCTTCCGAATCCGAAACTTCAAACCTGCCCTAGTGCGTTTAGTTTCAGGCGAGCGAAAAGAGACCGAAGGAGCACTCTGGCACTTCCCCGGTTTCATCTCCAAGCAGGGAGTTGTGCAGTGTGTGAGGAGTCTACGGGACTTCAGGCTCCAGGAAGGTTACGTGTCCTCGCGCCGTCTCTAGGCGTAGGAGAGTTCAGGGGAAGCTCTACCTCTTCGAGACAGCATGTCATGGCTAGTCTCTGCGTGGCCTAGAGAAAGGGCGGGTGAGTAAAAGGGTACCCGGAACGGACACCAGGAAAAGAGTGTTTTCCTTGCAGCCCACGCTCTGCACTGCGTGCCCCTGGCATGGCACCGAAGGCCTGCGAGAGCTGTGTTCCGGAGGTCGCTTGAGTGCTTGGGCCAGCCAGCTAGCTGGAGCAAAAGGAGAAGGTTCCCTTTCACTCTGCTTTCAAAGCGGTGACCCGGAGGCACTCGAGAGCCTAATGCTGCGCAGTCGCCCAGAATGGGGGATCCTGTGCGCAGCGTTCCTCTATGGGGCACGGGGAGGAGGAAAAGCACACTGGAGCTCCTGCCCCCACCTGCCCCAGAGTCAGTGCACAGCCCCTGCACGCCTCAATGCGTGGACGGGCTAGCTGAAGGATACTTGGAACCCTGTGGAGGGCTCTAGCTTTCCCTTTGGCCATGAGGGCTCTGGGATGCCTCCTGCAGGGCGCAGGACACGGTCCCTTTCTCTAGGAACCCTCTCTCGTCGCTCCACACAGGCCTTCCAGAAGTGAAGCCCACACAGGCAGCCACACTCTTCCGCAGGAAACTTGGACGCTGCACGTAGCCTGCTCTCCAGCGGGGAAAAGAGGGCTTTCTTTGCTCACTAGGTCACCGGTATCAGAGTGGCGCCCTGCAGAGTCCAGGTAGTTTCTGACAGAGGCCAAGAGTCTCAAGCGGCACCCTGCCCGTCCCTGTTAAGACGCCGTACCAGGGCAATTCTGCATGGGACGGGGAGACTAGCGTGACGTACTTAGTGCCTTGGGCTAGGCCTCGCCGTCCGTACGCCTTGCCAAAAGCTAGTGGGTGCTTCAGGGGAGCAGTGTGCCTTGGCCAGGCTGCTTCGAAAGGCAACTGTCTGCTTGGCGTAGGGAGACAGCAAGCAAGGGCTCCCATTCGAAAGCCCACCGAGAGGGTTGCTTCATTGCCGCCCAGCTTCAGCGCTGGCAACCACTGGCCGTACACCTCAAAGACCTGCCGGACCTGTGTTCGGGCGGCCGTTAGCACGCTCGGACGTCTAGCTCTGCCCCGAAGGAAGCAGTGTGTCGCCTTTCTCTCCGCCGTACGAGCTGCCATCCGGAGGCCCAAGGTCCCTGGACGTTGTGAAGTCGCCCTTGGAAGAGACGTTCGCGCTGCAGTCTTCCTCCACGGCAGGGGCCTAGGAGGCAGGAGGCCTAGGAGACCTGGAAAGCTCACTAGCGTGAAGGCCCTGCGTGGACTACGTTTTCACGGGAAATGCTGCACGCCCAAGCTTGTGCATGCAGTCCCTGGGCCTCACTATGAGCCTGCCCGGCACAGTCGTGTTCCCTTTAGCTCTGGCGCCTTGGCCATGCCTCCTGCAAGGACAGGCAAGCACCGTGTTGCTCTCAGGAGAGCGCCCTTTTCCTAACCACGGGGGCACTCCAGCACTGAAGACTGACAGCAGCCCTCTGCTTTCCGGCAGCTTTGAGGCTGGGGCTGCCCTTTGTTGCTGAGAATTGCCACTGTTCGCAGAGCTTCCGAATCCGAAACTTCAAACCTGCCCTAGTGCGTTTAGTTTCAGGCGAGCGAAAAGAGACCGAAGGAGCACTCTGGCACTTCCCCGGTTTCATCTCCAAGCAGGGAGTTGTGCAGTGTGTGAGGAGTCTACGGGACTTCAGGCTCCAGGAAGGTTACGTGTCCTCGCGCCGTCTCTAGGCGTAGGAGAGTTCAGGGGAAGCTCTACCTCTTCGAGACAGCATGTCATGGCTAGTCTCTGCGTGGCCTAGAGAAAGGGCGGGTGAGTAAAAGGGTACCCGGAACGGACACCAGGAAAAGAGTGTTTTCCTTGCAGCCCACGCTCTGCACTGCGTGCCCCTGGCATGGCACCGAAGGCCTGCGAGAGCTGTGTTCCGGAGGTCGCTTGAGTGCTTGGGCCAGCCAGCTAGCTGGAGCAAAAGGAGAAGGTTCCCTTTCACTCTGCTTTCAAAGCGGTGACCCGGAGGCACTCGAGAGCCTAATGCTGCGCAGTCGCCCAGAATGGGGGATCCTGTGCGCAGCGTTCCTCTATGGGGCACGGGGAGGAGGAAAAGCACACTGGAGCTCCTGCCCCCACCTGCCCCAGAGTCAGTGCACAGCCCCTGCACGCCTCAATGCGTGGACGGGCTAGCTGAAGGATACTTGGAACCCTGTGGAGGGCTCTAGCTTTCCCTTTGGCCATGAGGGCTCTGGGATGCCTCCTTGCAGGGCGCAGGACACGGTCCCTTTCTCTAGGAACCCTCTCTCGTCGCTCCACACAGGCCTTCCAGAAGTGAAGCCCACACAGGCAGCCACATTCTTCCGCAGGAAACTTGGACGCTGCACGTAGCCTGCTCTCCAGCGGGGGAAAGAGGGCTTTCTTTGCTCACTAGGTCACCGGTATCAGAGTGGCGCCCTGCAGAGTCCAGGTAGTTTCTGACAGAGGCCAAGAGTCTCAAGCGGCACCCTGCCCGTCCCTGTTAAGACGCCGTACCAGGGCAATTCTGCATGGGACGGGGAGACTAGCGTGACGTACTTAGTGCCTTGGGCTAGGCCTCGCCGTCCGTACGCCTTGCCAAAAGCTAGTGGGTGCTTCAGGGGAGCAGTGTGCCTTGGCCAGGCTGCTTCGAAAGGCAACTGTCTGCTTGGCGTAGGGAGACAGCAAGCAAGGGCTCCCATTCGAAAGCCCACCGAGAGGGTTGCTTCATTGCCGCCCAGCTTCAGCGCTGGCAACCACTGGCCGTACACCTCAAAGACCTGCCGGACCTGTGTTCGGGCGGCCGTTAGCACGCTCGGACGTCTAGCTCTGCCCCGAAGGAAGCAGTGTGTCGCCTTTCTCTCCGCCGTACGAGCTGCCATCCGGAGGCCCAAGGTCCCTGGACGTTGTGAAGTCGCCCTTGGAAGAGACGTTCGCGCTGCAGTCTTCCTCCACGGCAGGGGCCTAGGAGGCAGGAGGCCTAGGAGACCTGGAAAGCTCACTAGCGTGAAGGCCCTGCGTGGACTACGTTTTCACGGGAAATGCTGCACGCCCAAGCTTGTGCATGCAGTCCCTGGGCCTCACTATGAGCCTGCCCGGCACAGTCGTGTTCCCTTTAGCTCTGGCGCCTTGGCCATGCCTCCTGCAAGGACAGGCAAGCACCGTGTTGCTCTCAGGAGAGCGCCCTTTTCCTAACCACGGGGGCACTCCAGCACTGAAGACTGACAGCAGCCCTCTGCTTTCCGGCAGCTTTGAGGCTGGGGCTGCCCTTTGTTGCCGAGAATTGCCACTGTTCGCAGAGCTTCCGAATCCGAAACTTCAAACCTGCCCTAGTGCGTTTAGTTTCAGGCGAGCGAAAAGAGACCGAAGGAGCACTCTGGCACTTCCCCGGTTTCATCTCCAAGCAGGGAGTTGTGCAGTGTGTGAGGAGTCTACGGGACTTCAGGCTCCAGGAAGGTTACGTGTCCTCGCGCCGTCTCTAGGCGTAGGAGAGTTCAGGGGAAGCTCTACCTCTTCGAGACAGCATGTCATGGCTAGTCTCTGCGTGGCCTAGAGAAAGGGCGGGTGAGTAAAAGGGTACCCGGAACGGACACCAGGAAAAGAGTGTTTTCCTTGCAGCCCACGCTCTGCACTGCGTGCCCCTGGCATGGCACCGAAGGCCTGCGAGAGCTGTGTTCCGGAGGTCGCTTGAGTGCTTGGGCCAGCTAGCTAGCTGGAGCAAAAGGAGAAGGTTCCCTTTCACTCTGCTTTCAAAGCGGTGACCCGGAGGCACTCGAGAGCCTAATGCTGCGCAGTCGCCCAGAATGGGGGATCCTGTGCGCAGCGTTCCTCTATGGGGCACGGGGAGGAGGAAAAGCACACTGGAGCTCCTGCCCCCACCTGCCCCAGAGTCAGTGCACAGCCCCTGCACGCCGCAATGCGTGGACGGGCTAGCTGAAGGATACTTGGAACCCTGTGGAGGGCTCTAGCTTTCCCTTTGGCCATGAGGGCTCTGGGATGCCTCCTTGCAGGGCGCAGGACACGGTCCCTTTCTCTAGGAACCCTCTCTCGTCGCTCCACACAGGCCTTCCAGAAGTGAAGCCCACACAGGCAGCCACACTCTTCCGCAGGAAACTTGGACGCTGCACGTAGCCTGCTCTCCAGCGGGGGAAAGAGGGCTTTCTTTGCTCACTAGGTCACCGGTATCAGAGTGGCGCCCTGCAGAGTCCAGGTAGTTTCTGACAGAGGCCAAGAGTCTCAAGCGGCACCCTGCCCGTCCCTGTTAAGACGCCGTACCAGGGCAATTCTGCATGGGACGGGGAGACTAGCGTGACGTACTTAGTGCCTTGGGCTAGGCCTCGCCGTCCGTACGCCTTGCCAAAAGCTAGTGGGTGCTTCAGGGGAGCAGTGTGCCTTGGCCAGGCTGCTTCGAAAGGCAACTGTCTGCTTGGCGTAGGGAGACAGCAAGCAAGGGCTCCCATTCGAAAGCCCACCGAGAGGGTTGCTTCATTGCCGCCCAGCTTCAGCGCTGGCAACCACTGGCCGTACACCTCAAAGACCTGCCGGACCTGTGTTCGGGCGGCCGTTAGCACGCTCGGACGTCTAGCTCTGCCACGAAGGAAGCAGTGTGTCGCCTTTCTCTCCGCCGTACGAGCTGCCATCCGGAGGCCCAAGGTCCCTGGACGTTGTGAAGTCGCCCTTGGAAGAGACGTTCGCGCTGCAGTCTTCCTCCACGGCAGGGGCCTAGGAGGCAGGAGGCCTAGGAGACCTGGAAAGCTCACTAGCGTGAAGGCCCTGCGTGGACTACGTTTTCACGGGAAATGCTGCACGCCCAAGCTTGTGCATGCAGTCCCTGGGCCTCACTATGAGCCTGCCCGGCACAGTCGTGTTCCCTTTAGCTCTGGCGCCTTGGCCATGCCTCCTGCAAGGACAGGCAAGCACCGTGTTGCTCTCAGGAGAGCGCCCTTTTCCTAACCACGGGGGCACTCCAGCACTGAAGACTGACAGCAGCCCTCTGCTTTCCGGCAGCTTTGAGGCTGGGGCTGCCCTTTGTTGCTGAGAATTGCCACTGTTCGCAGAGCTTCCGAATCCGAAACTTCAAACCTGCCCTAGTGCGTTTAGTTTCAGGCGAGCGAAAAGAGACCGAAGGAGCACTCTGGCACTTCCCCGGTTTCATCTCCAAGCAGGGAGTTGTGCAGTGTGTGAGGAGTCTACGGGACTTCAGGCTCCAGGAAGGTTACGTGTCCTCGCGCCGTCTCTAGGCGTAGGAGAGTTCAGGGGAAGCTCTACCTCTTCGAGACAGCATGTCATGGCTAGTCTCTGCGTGGCCTAGAGAAAGGGCGGGTGAGTAAAAGGGTACCCGGAACGGACACCAGGAAAAGAGTGTTTTCCTTGCAGCCCACGCTCTGCACTGCGTGCCCCTGGCATGGCACCGAAGGCCTGCGAGAGCTGTGTTCCGGAGGTCGCTTGAGTGCTTGGGCCAGCTAGCTAGCTGGAGCAAAAGGAGAAGGTTCCCTTTCACTCTGCTTTCAAAGCGGTGACCCGGAGGCACTCGAGAGCCTAATGCTGCGCAGTCGCCCAGAATGGGGGATCCTGTGCGCAGCGTTCCTCTATGGGGCACGGGGAGGAGGAAAAGCACACTGGAGCTCCTGCCCCCACCTGCCCCAGAGTCAGTGCACAGCCCCTGCACGCCGCAATGCGTGGACGGGCTAGCTGAAGGATACTTGGAACCCTGTGGAGGGCTCTAGCTTTCCCTTTGGCCATGAGGGCTCTGGGATGCCTCCTGCAGGGCGCAGGACACGGTCCCTTTCTCTAGGAACCCTCTCTCGTCGCTCCACACAGGCCTTCCAGAAGTGAAGCCCACACAGGCAGCCACACTCTTCCGCAGGAAACTTGGACGCTGCACGTAGCCTGCTCTCCAGCGGGGGAAAGAGGGCTTTCTTTGCTCACTAGGTCACCGGTATCAGAGTGGCGCCCTGCAGAGTCCAGGTAGTTTCTGACAGAGGCCAAGAGTCTCAAGCGGCACCCTGCCCGTCCCTGTTAAGACGCCGTACCAGGGCAATTCTGCATGGGACGGGGAGACTAGCGTGACGTACTTAGTGCCTTGGGCTAGGCCTCGCCGTCCGTACGCCTTGCCAAAAGCTAGTGGGTGCTTCAGGGGAGCAGTGTGCCTTGGCCAGGCTGCTTCGAAAGGCAACTGTCTGCTTGGCGTAGGGAGACAGCAAGCAAGGGCTCCCATTCGAAAGCCCACCGAGAGGGTTGCTTCATTGCCGCCCAGCTTCAGCGCTGGCAACCACTGGCCGTACACCTCAAAGACCTGCCGGACCTGTGTTCGGGCGGCCGTTAGCACGCTCGGACGTCTAGCTCTGCCACGAAGGAAGCAGTGTGTCGCCTTTCTCTCCGCCGTACGAGCTGCCATCCGGAGGCCCAAGGTCCCTGGACGTTGTGAAGTCGCCCTTGGAAGAGACGTTCGCGATGCAGTCTTCCTCCACGGCAGGGGCCTAGGAGGCAGGAGGCCTAGGAGACCTGGAAAGCTCACTAGCGTGAAGGCCCTGCGTGGACTACGTTTTCACGGGAAATGCTGCACGCCCAAGCTTGTGCATGCAGTCCCTGGGCCTCACTATGAGCCTGCCCGGCACAGTCGTGTTCCCTTTAGCTCTGGCGCCTTGGCCATGCCTCCTGCAAGGACAGGCAAGCACCGTGTTGCTCTCAGGAGAGCGCCCTTTTCCTAACCACGGGGGCACTCCAGCACTGAAGACTGACAGCAGCCCTCTGCTTTCCGGCAGCTTTGAGGCTGGGGCTGCCCTTTGTTGCCGAGAATTGCCACTGTTCGCAGAGCTTCCGAATCCGAAACTTCAAACCTGCCCTAGTGCGTTTAGTTGCAGGCGAGCGAAAAGAGACCGAAGGAGCACTCTGGCACTTCCCCGGTTTCATCTCCAAGCAGGGAGTTGTGCAGTGTGTGAGGAGTCTACGGGACTTCAGGCTCCAGGAAGGTTACGTGTCCTCGCGCCGTCTCTAGGCGTAGGAGAGTTCAGGGGAAGCTCTACCTCTTCGAGACAGCATGTCATGGCTAGTCTCTGCGTGGCCTAGAGAAAGGGCGGGTGAGTAAAAGGGTACCCGGAACGGACACCAGGAAAAGAGTGTTTTCCTTGCAGCCCACGCTCTGCACTGCGTGCCCCTGGCATGGCACCGAAGGCCTGCGAGAGCTGTGTTCCGGAGGTCGCTTGAGTGCTTGGGCCAGCTAGCTAGCTGGAGCAAAAGGAGAAGGTTCCCTTTCACTCTGCTTTCAAAGCGGTGACCCGGAGGCACTCGAGAGCCTAATGCTGCGCAGTCGCCCAGAATGGGGGATCCTGTGCGCAGCGTTCCTCTATGGGGCACGGGGAGGAGGAAAAGCACACTGGAGCTCCTGCCCCCACCTGCCCCAGAGTCAGTGCACAGCCCCTGCACGCCGCAATGCGTGGACGGGCTAGCTGAAGGATACTTGGAACCCTGTGGAGGGCTCTAGCTTTCCCTTTGGCCATGAGGGCTCTGGGATGCCTCCTGCAGGGCGCAGGACACGGTCCCTTTCTCTAGGAACCCTCTCTCGTCGCTCCACACAGGCCTTGCAGAAGTGAAGCCCACACAGGCAGCCACACTCTTCCGCAGGAAACTTGGACGCTGCACGTAGCCTGCTCTCCAGCGGGGGAAAGAGGGCTTTCTTTGCTCACTAGGTCACCGGCATCAGAGTGGCGCCCTGCAGAGTCCAGGTAGTTTCTGACAGAGGCCAAGAGTCTCAAGCGGCACCCTGCCCGTCCCTGTTAAGACGCCGTACCAGGGCAATTCTGCATGGGACGGGGAGACTAGCGTGACGTACTTAGTGCCTTGGGCTAGGCCTCGCCGTCCGTACGCCTTGCCAAAAGCTAGTGGGTGCTTCAGGGGAGCAGTGTGCCTTGGCCAGGCTGCTTCGAAAGGCAACTGTCTGCTTGGCGTAGGGAGACAGCAAGCAAGGGCTCCCATTCGAAAGCCCACCGAGAGGGTTGCTTCATTGCCGCCCAGCTTCAGCGCTGGCAACCACTGGCCGTACACCTCAAAGACCTGCCGGACCTGTGTTCGGGCGGCCGTTAGCACGCTCGGACGTCTAGCTCTGCCACGAAGGAAGCAGTGTGTCGCCTTTCTCTCCGCCGTACGAGCTGCCATCCGGAGGCCCAAGGTCCCTGGACGTTGTGAAGTCGCCCTTGGAAGAGACGTTCGCGATGCAGTCTTCCTCCACGGCAGGGGCCTAGGAGGCAGGAGGCCTAGGAGACCTGGAAAGCTCACTAGCGTGAAGGCCCTGCGTGGACTACGTTTTCACGGGAAATGCTGCACGCCCAAGCTTGTGCATGCAGTCCCTGGGCCTCACTATGAGCCTGCCCGGCACAGTCGTGTTCCCTTTAGCTCTGGCGCCTTGGCCATGCCTCCTGCAAGGACAGGCAAGCACCGTGTTGCTCTCAGGAGAGCGCCCTTTTCCTAACCACGGGGGCACTCCAGCACTGAAGACTGACAGCAGCCCTCTGCTTTCCGGCAGCTTTGAGGCTGGGGCTGCCCTTTGTTGCCGAGAATTGCCACTGTTCGCAGAGCTTCCGAATCCGAAACTTCAAACCTGCCCTAGTGCGTTTAGTTTCAGGCGAGCGAAAAGAGACCGAAGGAGCACTCTGGCACTTCCCCGGTTTCATCTCCAAGCAGGGAGTTGTGCAGTGTGTGAGGAGTCTACGGGACTTCAGGCTCCAGGAAGGTTACGTGTCCTCGCGCCGTCTCTAGGCGTAGGAGAGTTCAGGGGAAGCTCTACCTCTTCGAGACAGCATGTCATGGCTAGTCTCTGCGTGGCCTAGAGAAAGGGCGGGTGAGTAAAAGGGTACCCGGAACGGACACCAGGAAAAGAGTGTTTTCCTTGCAGCCCACGCTCTGCACTGCGTGCCCCTGGCATGGCACCGAAGGCCTGCGAGAGCTGTGTTCCGGAGGTCGCTTGAGTGCTTGGGCCAGCTAGCTAGCTGGAGCAAAAGGAGAAGGTTCCCTTTCACTCTGCTTTCAAAGCGGTGACCCGGAGGCACTCGAGAGCCTAATGCTGCGCAGTCGCCCAGAATGGGGGATCCTGTGCGCAGCGTTCCTCTATGGGGCACGGGGAGGAGGAAAAGCACACTGGAGCTCCTGCCCCCACCTGCCCCAGAGTCAGTGCACAGCCCCTGCACGCCGCAATGCGTGGACGGGCTAGCTGAAGGATACTTGGAACCCTGTGGAGGGCTCTAGCTTTCCCTTTGGCCATGAGGGCTCTGGGATGCCTCCTTGCAGGGCGCAGGACACGGTCCCTTTCTCTAGGAACCCTCTCTCGTCGCTCCACACAGGCCTTCCAGAAGTGAAGCCCACACAGGCAGCCACACTCTTCCGCAGGAAACTTGGACGCTGCACGTAGCCTGCTCTCCAGCGGGGGAAAGAGGGCTTTCTTTGCTCACTAGGTCACCGGTATCAGAGTGGCGCCCTGCAGAGTCCAGGTAGTTTCTGACAGAGGCCAAGAGTCTCAAGCGGCACCCTGCCCGTCCCTGTTAAGACGCCGTACCAGGGCAATTCTGCATGGGACGGGGAGACTAGCGTGACGTACTTAGTGCCTTGGGCTAGGCCTCGCCGTCCGTACGCCTTGCCAAAAGCTAGTGGGTGCTTCAGGGGAGCAGTGTGCCTTGGCCAGGCTGCTTCGAAAGGCAACTGTCTGCTTGGCGTAGGGAGACAGCAAGCAAGGGCTCCCATTCGAAAGCCCACCGAGAGGGTTGCTTCATTGCCGCCCAGCTTCAGCGCTGGCAACCACTGGCCGTACACCTCAAAGACCTGCCGGACCTGTGTTCGGGCGGCCGTTAGCACGCTCGGACGTCTAGCTCTGCCACGAAGGAAGCAGTGTGTCGCCTTTCTCTCCGCCGTACGAGCTGCCATCCGGAGGCCCAAGGTCCCTGGACGTTGTGAAGTCGCCCTTGGAAGAGACGTTCGCGCTGCAGTCTTCCTCCACGGCAGGGGCCTAGGAGGCAGGAGGCCTAGGAGACCTGGAAAGCTCACTAGCGTGAAGGCCCTGCGTGGACTACGTTTTCACGGGAAATGCTGCACGCCCAAGCTTGTGCATGCAGTCCCTGGGCCTCACTATGAGCCTGCCCGGCACAGTCGTGTTCCCTTTAGCTCTGGCGCCTTGGCCATGCCTCCTGCAAGGACAGGCAAGCACCGTGTTGCTCTCAGGAGAGCGCCCTTTTCCTAACCACGGGGGCACTCCAGCACTGAAGACTGACAGCAGCCCTCTGCTTTCCGGCAGCTTTGAGGCTGGGGCTGCCCTTTGTTGCTGAGAATTGCCACTGTTCGCAGAGCTTCCGAATCCGAAACTTCAAACCTGCCCTAGTGCGTTTAGTTTCAGGCGAGCGAAAAGAGACCGAAGGAGCACTCTGGCACTTCCCCGGTTTCATCTCCAAGCAGGGAGTTGTGCAGTGTGTGAGGAGTCTACGGGACTTCAGGCTCCAGGAAGGTTACGTGTCCTCGCGCCGTCTCTAGGCGTAGGAGAGTTCAGGGGAAGCTCTACCTCTTCGAGACAGCATGTCATGGCTAGTCTCTGCGTGGCCTAGAGAAAGGGCGGGTGAGTAAAAGGGTACCCGGAACGGACACCAGGAAAAGAGTGTTTTCCTTGCAGCCCACGCTCTGCACTGCGTGCCCCTGGCATGGCACCGAAGGCCTGCGAGAGCTGTGTTCCGGAGGTCGCTTGAGTGCTTGGGCCAGCTAGCTAGCTGGAGCAAAAGGAGAAGGTTCCCTTTCACTCTGCTTTCAAAGCGGTGACCCGGAGGCACTCGAGAGCCTAATGCTGCGCAGTCGCCCAGAATGGGGGATCCTGTGCGCAGCGTTCCTCTATGGGGCACGGGGAGGAGGAAAAGCACACTGGAGCTCCTGCCCCCACCTGCCCCAGAGTCAGTGCACAGCCCCTGCACGCCGCAATGCGTGGACGGGCTAGCTGAAGGATACTTGGAACCCTGTGGAGGGCTCTAGCTTTCCCTTTGGCCATGAGGGCTCTGGGATGCCTCCTGCAGGGCGCAGGACACGGTCCCTTTCTCTAGGAACCCTCTCTCGTCGCTCCACACAGGCCTTGCAGAAGTGAAGCCCACACAGGCAGCCACACTCTTCCGCAGGAAACTTGGACGCTGCACGTAGCCTGCTCTCCAGCGGGGGAAAGAGGGCTTTCTTTGCTCACTAGGTCACCGGTATCAGAGTGGCGCCCTGCAGAGTCCAGGTAGTTTCTGACAGAGGCCAAGAGTCTCAAGCGGCACCCTGCCCGTCCCTGTTAAGACGCCGTACCAGGGCAATTCTGCATGGGACGGGGAGACTAGCGTGACGTACTTAGTGCCTTGGGCTAGGCCTCGCCGTCCGTACGCCTTGCCAAAAGCTAGTGGGTGCTTCAGGGGAGCAGTGTGCCTTGGCCAGGCTGCTTCGAAAGGCAACTGTCTGCTTGGCGTAGGGAGACAGCAAGCAAGGGCTCCCATTCGAAAGCCCACCGAGAGGGTTGCTTCATTGCCGCCCAGCTTCAGCGCTGGCAACCACTGGCCGTACACCTCAAAGACCTGCCGGACCTGTGTTCGGGCGGCCGTTAGCACGCTCGGACGTCTAGCTCTGCCACGAAGGAAGCAGTGTGTCGCCTTTCTCTCCGCCGTACGAGCTGCCATCCGGAGGCCCAAGGTCCCTGGACGTTGTGAAGTCGCCCTTGGAAGAGACGTTCGCGCTGCAGTCTTCCTCCACGGCAGGGGCCTAGGAGGCAGGAGGCCTAGGAGACCTGGAAAGCTCACTAGCGTGAAGGCCCTGCGTGGACTACGTTTTCACGGGAAATGCTGCACGCCCAAGCTTGTGCATGCAGTCCCTGGGCCTCACTATGAGCCTGCCCGGCACAGTCGTGTTCCCTTTAGCTCTGGCGCCTTGGCCATGCCTCCTGCAAGGACAGGCAAGCACCGTGTTGCTCTCAGGAGAGCGCCCTTTTCCTAACCACGGGGGCACTCCAGCACTGAAGACTGACAGCAGCCCTCTGCTTTCCGGCAGCTTTGAGGCTGGGGCTGCCCTTTGTTGCCGAGAATTGCCACTGTTCGCAGAGCTTCCGAATCCGAAACTTCAAAACTGCCTAGTGCGTTTAGTTGCAGGCGAGCGAAAAGAGACCGAAGGAGCACTCTGGCACTTCCCCGGTTTCATCTCCAAGCAGGGAGTTGTGCAGTGTGTGAGGAGTCTACGGGACTTCAGGCTCCAGGAAGGTTACGTGTCCTCGCGCCGTCTCTAGGCGTAGGAGAGTTCAGGGGAAGCTCTACCTCTTCGAGACAGCATGTCATGGCTAGTCTCTGCGTGGCCTAGAGAAAGGGCGGGTGAGTAAAAGGGTACCCGGAACGGACACCAGGAAAAGAGTGTTTTCCTTGCAGCCCACGCTCTGCACTGCGTGCCCCTGGCATGGCACCGAAGGCCTGCGAGAGCTGTGTTCCGGAGGTCGCTTGAGTGCTTGGGCCAGCTAGCTAGCTGGAGCAAAAGGAGAAGGTTCCCTTTCACTCTGCTTTCAAAGCGGTGACCCGGAGGCACTCGAGAGCCTAATGCTGCGCAGTCGCCCAGAATGGGGGATCCTGTGCGCAGCGTTCCTCTATGGGGCACGGGGAGGAGGAAAAGCACACTGGAGCTCCTGCCCCCACCTGCCCCAGAGTCAGTGCACAGCCCCTGCACGCCGCAATGCGTGGACGGGCTAGCTGAAGGATACTTGGAACTTCACCTGTGGAGGGCTCTAGCTTTCCCTTTGGCCATGAGGGCTCTGGGATGCCTCCTGCAGGGCGCAGGACACGGTCCCTTTCTCTAGGAACCCTCTCTCGTCGCTCCACACAGGCCTTGCAGAAGTGAAGCCCACACAGGCAGCCACACTCTTCCGCAGGAAACTTGACGCTGCACGTAGCCTGCTCTCCAGCGGGGGAAAGAGGGCTTTCTTTGCTCACTAGGTCACCGGTATCAGAGTGGCGCCCTGCAGAGTCCAGGTAGTTTCTGACAGAGGCCAAGAGTCTCAAGCGGCACCCTGCCCGTCCCTGTTAAGACGCCGTGCCAGGGCAATTCTGCATGGGACGGGGAGACTAGCGTGACGTACTTAGTGCCTTGGGCTAGGCCTCGCCGTCCGTACGCCTTGCCAAAAGCTAGTGGGTGCTTCAGGGGAGCAGTGTGCCTTGGCCAGGCTGCTTCGAAAGGCAACTGTCTGCTTGGCGTAGGGAGACAGCAAGCAAGGGCTCCCATTCGAAAGCCCACCGAGAGGGTTGCTTCATTGCCGCCCAGCTTCAGCGCTGGCAACCACTGGCCGTACACCTCAAAGACCTGCCGGACCTGTGTTCGGGCGGCCGTTAGCACGCTCGGGACGTCTAGCTCTGCCACGAAGGAAGCAGTGTGTCGCCTTTCTCTCCGCCGTACGAGCTGCCATCCGGAGGCCCAAGGTCCCTGGACGTTGTGAAGTCGCCCTTGGAAGAGACGTTCGCGATGCAGTCTTCCTCCACGGCAGGGGCCTAGGAGGCAGGAGGCCTAGGAGACCTGGAAAGCTCACTAGCGTGAAGGCCCTGCGTGGACTACGTTTTCACGGAAATGCTGCACGCCCAAGCTTGTGCATGCAGTCCCTGGGCCTCACTATGAGCCTGCCCGGCACAGTCGTGTTCCCTTTAGCTCTGGCGCCTTGGCCATGCCTCCTGCAAGGACAGGCAAGCACCGTGTTGCTCTCAGGAGAGCGCCCTTTTCCTAACCACGGGGGCACTCCAGCACTGAAGACTGACAGCAGCCCTCTGCTTTCCGGCAGCTTTGAGGCTGGGGCTGCCCTTTGTTGCCGAGAATTGCCACTGTTCGCAGAGCTTCCGAATCCGAAACTTCAAAACTGCCCTAGTGCGTTTAGTTGCAGGCGAGCGAAAAGAGACCGAAGGAGCACTCTGGCACTTCCCCGGTTTCATCTCCAAGCAGGGAGTTGTGCAGTGTGTGAGGAGTCTACGGGACTTCAGGCTCCAGGAAGGTTACGTGTCCTCGCGCCGTCTCTAGGCGTAGGAGAGTTCAGGGGAAGCTCTACCTCTTCGAGACAGCATGTCATGGCTAGTCTCTGCGTGGCCTAGAGAAAGGGCGGGTGAGTAAAAGGGTACCCGGAACGGACACCAGGAAAAGAGTGTTTTCCTTGCAGCCCACGCTCTGCACTGCGTGCCCCTGGCATGGCACCGAAGGCCTGCGAGAGCTGTGTTCCGGAGGTCGCTTGAGTGCTTGGCCAGCTAGCTAGCTGGAGCAAAAGGAGAAGGTTCCCTTTCACTCTGCTTTCAAAGCGGTGACCCGGAGGCACTCGAGAGCCTAATGCTGCGCAGTCGCCCAGAATGGGGGATCCTGTGCGCAGCGTTCCTCTATGGGGCACGGGGAGGAGGAAAAGCACACTGGAGCTCCTGCCCCCACCTGCCCCAGAGTCAGTGCACAGCCCCTGCACGCCGCAATGCGTGGACGGGCTAGCTGAAGGATACTTGGAACCCTGTGGAGGGCTCTAGCTTTCCCTTTGGCCATGAGGGCTCTGGGATGCCTCCTGCAGGGCGCAGGGACACGGTCCCTTTCTCTAGGAACCCTCTCTCGTCGCTCCACACAGGCCTTGCAGAAGTGAAGCCCACACAGGCAGCCACACTCTTCCGCAGGAAACTTGGACGCTGCACGTAGCCTGCTCTCCAGCGGGGGAAAGAGGGCTTTCTTTGCTCACTAGGTCACCGGCATCAGAGTGGCGCCCTGCAGAGTCCAGGTAGTTTCTGACAGAGGCCAAGAGTCTCAAGCGGCACCCTGCCCGTCCCTGTTAAGACGCCGTACCAGGGCAATTCTGCATGGGACGGGGAGACTAGCGTGACGTACTTAGTGCCTTGGGCTAGGCCTCGCCGTCCGTACGCCTTGCCAAAAGCTAGTGGGTGCTTCAGGGGAGCAGTGTGCCTTGGCCAGGCTGCTTCGAAAGGCAACTGTCTGCTTGCGTAGGGAGACAGCAAGCAAGGGCTCCCATTCGAAAGCCCACCGAGAGGGTTGCTTCATTGCCGCCCAGCTTCAGCGCTGGCAACCACTGGCCGTACACCTCAAAGACCTGCCGGACCTGTGTTCGGGCGGCCGTTAGCACGCTCGGACGTCTAGCTCTGCCACGAAGGAAGCAGTGTGTCGCCTTTCTCTCCGCCGTACGAGCTGCCATCCGGAGGCCCAAGGTCCCTGGACGTTGTGAAGTCGCCCTTGGAAGAGACGTTCGCGCTGCAGTCTTCCTCCACGGCAGGGGCCTAGGAGGCAGGAGGCCTAGGAGACCTGGAAAGCTCACTAGCGTGAAGGCCCTGCGTGGACTACGTTTTCACGGGAAATGCTGCACGCCCAAGCTTGTGCATGCAGTCCCTGGGCCTCACTATGAGCCTGCCCGGCACAGTCGTGTTCCCTTTAGCTCTGGCGCCTTGGCCATGCCTCCTGCAAGGACAGGCAAGCACCGTGTTGCTCTCAGGAGAGCGCCCTTTTCCTAACCACGGGGGCACTCCAGCACTGAAGACTGACAGCAGCCCTCTGCTTTCCGGCAGCTTTGAGGCTGGGGCTGCCCTTTGTTGCCGAGAATTGCCACTGTTCGCAGAGCTTCCGAATCCGAAACTTCAAACCTGCCCTAGTGCGTTTAGTTGCAGGCGAGCGAAAAGAGACCGAAGGAGCACTCTGGCACTTCCCCGGTTTCATCTCCAAGCAGGGAGTTGTGC